>NW_020225092.1:15049-38508 GCF_003070985.1 Temnothorax curvispinosus | reverse complement strand
TTTTCGTGCAGTTTTACAGCAGAATTGCAAAGGAATGGTTACCAGGGTGAGTGTTCATGAAGCTTTAGATTCGGCGTATCACAAAAAAGTTGAAGAAAACAGGGTGAAACTTCGATCAATTATATCAACAATTTTGTTTTGCGGACAGCATGATCTTCCAATTCGTGGGAAAAGTGATGAGGATTCTGTTTTCACAGATCTGCTACATTTTCGAATTGAATCTGGAGACAAGATTTTGAAAAATCATTTGGAATCCGGAGCAAAAAACTCTTTGTATATATCGCATCAAATCTAAAACGATTTAATTCAAACTTGTTCTGATGTACTCAAAGGCAAAATAATTGAGGAGGTGAAGCGTGCATCTGTTTTTTCGGTGTTGGCTGATGAGACTGCTGATATTAGTGGTACAGAGCAATTATCAATCGGTGTTAGGTATCTGCGTTGTGATCAAAAAGACAAAAAACCGATAATTTGTGAAGAATTTCTGGGATATGTACCATTGCAAGAATTAAACTCTAAATTCATTTCAGAAACTATTATTCGATTTTTAAAAAATTGCGATTTGGATTTAAACCGACTCGTTGGCCAAGGGTATGACGGCTGTGCTGCAATGGCTGGTCACATAAGTGGTGTTCAGAAACTAATTAATGACAAGTATCCTATGGCGCTGTTCTTCCACTGTGCTAGCCATATATTGAATCTTGTCATCAATGACCTGAACGATGTCAATGAAGTGAGAAATACTGCTGGGACGACAAAAGAAATTATAAATTTTTTTAAGGAGTGTACTTTACGGCGGAACATGATTCCCAATATCCTTTTGTTTTGTGAAACTCGCTGGTCGGCAAAGTACAAGAGTATCAGAATATTTTCTGAGAATTTTTCGACAATTGTAGAAGTTTTAAAAAAACTTTCAGAGAACGCACCAAACTCGAAGACAAAGATCAAAGCTCATCAACTCTACACGACTGCAACAACTCCAACCTACATTGTGACGCTCCTAGTCATTGCTATTTATTCCGCCAAACTTGAACCTGTATGCAACCAACCCCAGTTGACTCCAAGTAAACATGAACATAAAAACAATAAACGATCACGTGGCTAAATTAACAAATGTGCTTCAATCTCACCGCAATAATGCCTTGATACAGTTTACTACCATCTTTGGAAAAACTCAACAAATTTGCGAAGAACTAGATATTGAATTCAAACGTCCTCGATTGGCTGCAAGACAGACTCAAAGATCGAATCAACCTTCTGAAAATGTAGAAGATTTCTTTAAAAGATCTATCTTCATCCCTTACTTGGACTCTATTATTTCTTCTCTGAGAGATCGTTTCTCTTCTACGCACGAAAAAGCATTTTCACTTATGCAGCTTCACCCAGATGCTATGAAAAAATTGGATAAAGTGTCATTTCTTGCTGTTGTA
Organism: Temnothorax curvispinosus; assembly: GCF_003070985.1. NCBI lineage: Eukaryota > Metazoa > Arthropoda > Insecta > Hymenoptera > Formicidae > Temnothorax > Temnothorax curvispinosus. The sequence goes on along the minus strand of NW_020225092.1, from coordinate 37,078 downwards.
GAAGACATAAATAGTCTTTATGGAAATATTTTATCGAATTTTATCGCCGAGGCTACCACATAGTATGAGATGTGGAAGAATGAAGCAACCCCAAATGAATCCCTCGAGTACGCAGATTTGATTTGTCAAGCAACACCGTTCTACCCAGCTGTAGCTGAGGCAATCAAAATTAGCCTGACTCTTCCAGCGACAACATGTAGCATTGAACGCTCATTCAGTACATTACGGCACGTCAAGACTTGGAATCGGTCTACGATGGGAAACGAGAGACTAAGTGAACTGTGCATGCTCAGCGTTCATAGAAAAAGAGTGCAAGAAGAAACAGAATTCATTGATAATGTGACAAATAAATTTGGAAAGCAACCAAGACGGCTCAAGTTTTTGTTTTAATATATTGATTTTTCTAAAATTGTTTCCCAAAGGTTTATTACAAATGATAATATAAAGTATTAAGTTTTTGTTTAATTAAAAAAATTATAGTCGATATTATTCTATATTACATAAATTTTTTTTCCAGTAAATTTTTTTCCCTGTCTCTTCCCCACTTATTTCATAGGCGAGGGGGGTGCAAGTACACCGCCTTGCACCCCCTTCCCGGCGCCCACGCGTAATGACAGAGAATAATTAGAAGCAAAGGCGAATTTATATGTATTATGTACGAATATAACTCTTTTTAAGCTAAAAGACCTTTATAGAAATTTAATACTGTAAGTGATTATTTGGCTAGTAAATTAATTACTATTTTGAATTCCTTACAGTGCCAGACTAGAGTCAAGCTCAACAGGGTCTTCTTTCCCCGCTAATTTTTCCAAGCCCGTTCCCTTGGCAGTGGTTTCGCTAGATAGTAGATAGGGACAGTGGGAATCTCGTTAATCCATTCATGCGCATCACTAATTAGATGACGAGGCATTTGGCTACCTTAAGAGAGTCATATAGTTACTCCCGCCGTTTACCCGCGCTTGCTTGAATTTCTTCACGTTGACATTCAGAGCACTGGGCAGAAATCACAATTACTTATTTTGAGTATTAAAATCATTAAAAACAGTAATTTTAATACTCGAAATAAGTAATTAATCACTAGCCAAATAATCACTTACATTATATTAAATTTCTGTAAGGGGACAATATAAAATAAAAGTATCTATCTAATTATATCAAACAAAGAAACTATCGCCCGATAAAAGTCAAATTAGGAAAAACAAAAGAAAGATAAAACTGTTTGAAAATAACAAATTTATAAATAAATATAAATATTTCGTTTTTATTATAAAAAGATATTCACTTCTTTTACTACCTAATTTACCAGATAATTTTTACAAAGTGAATTTGTAAGTATAAAAATATAAAAACGTAAAAAGTAAACATAAGTAAAAAGTAAATTGAGGTATCTTAAAATAGTAAACAAAAACTATTCAAATTATCAGTGTTTGTCGTATGTATAGACTGACACATGCGGATATCTTTCCTTCCATTGATTAACCAATGGTTCGCTTATATTACAAAATATGAGATAAAAGTTTTGCAGTTTAGGATATTGTTCGAAAATAACGGAATATTTATCAGGTAAATCAAGTTTTACTCCATCAAGATATAACTTTTCCTAGTTTTTGCACTGGGTTAGTAATTCCAACCGGTGATCAGGGAGGACAGTATATAGGACAAATAAATTTCTTGCAAGTTTTGATAAGAAGAAAGTAATCTAAATAAGCTATAATCAGTAACTGAATATTTGAATCTGTAACAAAAATCATATAATTAGTACATTACTTTAATTGCAAAGAGAAAATTCATGTAATTTTATCAAGATGCTCGCAAGAGAAGCAAGCAAATTTCAATACAAAATACAATAATATGTATTTAAAAAAAATGTAGCATACATACTTACAGAAAAGTAAGGTCCACTTTTTGTAAATTCTTACAGTTAGTGAGGGCACTAATAACCTGAGATGTAAATTCATGTGTGTGCAGTGAATTTATTACTTCCAAGTCACGACACGAATTGCCCAAAAGACACCTCTTGCAAAATTTCGAAACTTTATCGTTAAAACTATGAACTGCCATGCTACTTTTTTATATCACAGTTTTGACTGAAATAAAACAAATGATCGTCCAAAGCAGCGTTGTTCAACTGACAGAATGCAACATGTATATGTATAACAGTCTCGATCAATATCTCGATCAATAGGATGCGGAATTAGGAACAAGGGCGATATTAGGCACACTTCCCCTGTTATGCAAATTTGATCATTCTAGCTAGTATAATATAAAAGACGTCTAAGACTTTTTTATATTATCACTATGTACATACAATCAATAGCGATTTATATGTATATTTATCTATAATATAATATAACAATTTATAATAATTTATTTTCATACTTTAAAAAATGTTTTATTAAAATATATCATTATTGTTTTCAAAGAAAGCGATATAATATAATATAAGAATTACAATATAATATAAGATCAATCTTCGATTGGAGAATTAAATTATGGCGCTGAGATTAACTATACTAATTAACTCATCCGTAATATTATAAAATTTTTTCTTTATATTGCAGCGTTATGAATAGAATTAATTGGAAATTATTATAATAGCTACTAATTAGAGGAACTGATCTCTCGCATGGGATGCGTTCCTGATCCCGATGTGGAAACGGTATTCATCGTACTATCGCTGCTCATTGGAATCTTACAAAACGGGCCGCAATTCCGTCCACCGAATCGTTTCAGTAGCAGCTGCTTGACTTTCTTTCTAAACACGAATATGATGAAAATAATGACACCTTGCAAGCCATTTATTATGTTGATAGGGGACCAGACGATCGCAGGCACAAAATCGACATTGATCGACCACGCTATTAACTCCATAACCCAGGTTATTCCCATCACTATAAATAGTTTCAGATACATATTAAACCTGTGAACAAAACATAATTTTATATTAGCTGTAATTACGATAGTTACTATAGTTACGATAGTTATTATATATGTATAGATAAGATATATGCATGTATATAGAATGTCTTCTAACAATAAAAATATTAAAAGACACATGAAAACAGATATTTTTAAGATCGTCGATTTTTACATAATCTTAATAATGTCGCGTACAGATAAAATTTATGTATAAACTCTGATTATAAAGATCGTCAAGTCTTATCGCAGAGAGTATTCATTATGTATACATGGCTCTGTATTCCACGTTTTTCAGACCGAATGGTGAGTTTCTTAAGGGATCTTTTTAATATCTCAACATTAATTGAACAAATTTACAGATATGGATCAATTGGTCTATGTTTCTGATACTTTGAATCAGTAAACTCATCATACGGTACGGAGAACGTGTAACTTAATTTCTGTAACTACCGCTGAAGATGGCTCAAAACTGAGCCGAAACGTACGGATCGATGTAATGTATCAAAACGACGAATAAATCACTTATTTCTGATATTACGCACTGTGATCTGAGTCTGACTTTCATAGCCTTCTCCTATTTTAATCTCGAGGGTCCTCATATTACTTTATTTATTATTTTGACTTTTCTTTGATAAAATTTTATTATGTTCTTTGAAGGAGTATAAATTCTTCTTTTGGAGTACATAGTACATGATAAAAACTATTTCTAAAATTTGTACATTTTAAGACTATTATCAAGAAAATATTCTTTCTTAAAGACAACCGTTACTTACTAAAAAAAAAAGTAAATTGAGTAATCGCTTTTTTAAGCAGCACAATTGATATTTTCCTGTATGCATGTACACACGTATGTACATACGTACGCACAAAAAAATGTTCTATGTTGTTAGAAAATTTTATTTCTATTTAAAAAAAGAAGAGAAACTATCATCGCTTAGGACAGGGGCCCGGCGTTACGCGCCGCTCGTGCGAAATCGTCGCCGCTTGTAATAAACAACTGCCCGCGCGCCGACCGCGGGGCGGCCGCATCTCGCCGCGCGCTAGGATTTGGCGGAGGGCGGGCTAATACGGCGATTTTTAATCATTAATAACTCGTCAACTATTGCGAAAATTGCAAAATAGTACATGACTTTTCGACTCAGTTTGGCTCGCTCTATCTAAATATGAAAAAAGTACCAAGAATTCAGGAGCACCCTGTATATACTAGATTTTTCGCCCGCGCTTCGCGCGGGCTCAAAATCTATTCCCCTCTCCCCAAACTCACTCATTAATTAAGAGCACCAATAGAATCCCATAAAACCCCTAATTTTTAACTCCATAGTAACCATGCATAAAAATTATAATCCGAGAGCCAGCTGCCATTTTAAGTGAATTATTTTAAGAAATCTGAGATTTTCGGCTAGTGTTCAATTCGGTCTGCTAATAAACAAAGTGAACGTCAGCTTTCCATGGTAACTGTGGGTGTTGCCGCGGCAGCCACCCACACACGTATAATTATAATAAAAATAAACCGACATAAAGAAAGCTGAGACTTTGTTTGTACGTTTATTATGATCTAAATAAACGGAAAATAATAGTCAGCTGACTTCATGGTGGGGAGTTGTACGTCAGCTTCTCGCCCAAACATGCGAAAAATATGCGCTGAGTAAACTTATACTAAGAAAACTGAAATTTGGGGAAGTTATAGTCAACTTTAACAATTTCACGAAAATAATTGTCCGCTGAGTTTTTTGCGGTGGAAAAGTGCTCAGCTGACGACTGAAAGATACGGCATCGCTATGCGCGCGGGCGCGTGGCATCCTTCACTGCATCAGCTGAGCACTTTTCCACTGCGAAAACCTCAGCGGACAATTATTTTCGTGTAACTGTTACAGATAACTATAAGTTTACAAAGTTTTAGCTTTCTTGGTTTCAGATAACTTGATTTTTATTAATGAAACGGTGCGTATATATATGCGCGCGGGCGCGTTGCGCCTATCTCACGGCATCAGCTGCTTCTCTCTCACGCTAAATTATGCTATTGATTATATTCAAATATGTAATTATATTTAACGCATTTATTGACAAAGACAAAAATAATTTTTTATTTACGTTTTTTTTTTTTTAAATACGTATGAGGTATGAGACATTTACTCTTCAGTCTTCCTCATCATCGCCCTCAAACTCTTGCTCGCTTTCGTGGTCGCTGTAATCCATATCGATCATCGGCGTCCGATCCTCATCATCTGTAAGCAAATATAATAAATAATATATTATTACATAAAAAATAATCGCATAAAAAAGTTTTAGTTTTATAATTTTAATACATATATAATATAATAATATAATAACGCAAGAGCAAAATTTTGAAATTAATTAGAATATTATTTATAAAAAGTGTTCTTGTTATAATAAAAAATTGTTTTAATTGTTTCTAAACTGTATTTTTAAATTAAAAACAAAACTAATCTAAAAATTACACTTGAATAAAGAAATAGTGAAGTATAATTCTGACCTGCAGTACTTTCTTTTTCTTCCTCGATGGTAATATCGCCAAGAGAAGGGGGTTGCTGATCGCCGTCGAACTATTTGAACAAAAATTTGTTGTCCTCTTCTCTCCAGCCGTAATCAGTCGGGTGCAATTCAGTTGGAACAGCAAGATGTGCATGGGCCCAAATATTAGCGATGTACGTCGTCCGAAGCAAATGTTGGTGCAGTTCGATTTTGCAAGGCGGTAGAGCTGACCCGTCTATATTTTTTGCTGGCAGACGAAATATGTCATCGTTGTCCAGGTAGTCGCCGCCGGACCCAGGGACGTTGTGGTGGAAGCAAAAGAGAGTCTTTCAAACTATAAACCGTTTACGGATATACCTGTAGCGACGATCCTCTTAGTCAGCTGGGCTACAATTGTATTTGATCATAAAACCCGGTGTTTATGAGCGTGTAGCCGAGACGAGGAAATACATCTCTGTATCTATAAATATTTACTTCTGGCATTTGCATGTGTAAATGTTTATTATTTATAATATTATATATACGTATTTACTGTTTATATTGTCATGTATACATATTTAAGGGTATAATTGAGCGTCAGAGATAAGCAGCTGAGTGCGATAGGCGCAACGCGTCCGCGCGCATATATGCACTATTTTATTAATAAAAATCAAGTTATCTGAAACCAAGAAATTTGTAAACTTATAGTTATCTGTAACAGTTACACAAAAATAATTGTCCGCTGAGGTTTTCGCAGTGGAAAAGTGCTCAGCTGATGCAGTAAAGGATGCCACGCGCCCGCGCGCATAGCGATGCGCCGTATCTTTCAGTCGTCAGCTGAGCACTTTTCCACCACGAAAAGCTCAGCGGACAATTATTTTCGTGAAACTGTTAAAGTCGACTATCACTTCCCCAAATTTCAGCTTTCTTAATATAAGTTTACTCAGCGCATATTTTTCGCATGTTTTGGGCGGGAAGCTGACGTACAACCCCCCACCATGAAGTCACCTGACTACTATTTTCCGTTTATTTAGATCATAATAAACGTACAAACAAAGTCTTAGCTTTCTTTATGTCTGTTTTTTTTATTATAATTATACATGTGTGGGTGGCTGCTGCGGCAACACGTACCGCAAATGCGCAAGCTGACGTTCACTTTGTTTAGTAGCAATATACTAAATGAACCATACAGCAAAATCTTAGGTTTCTTAATTTTGGTCATAAAAAATGGCAGCTGGCTCCCGGACTATTAGTAATATTTTGGTACCAGTTTTATCAAAATCATCAACAAAAGATTAGAAAAATTTTGGTACCGGTTTCAAGAAAATCGATCCATTAATAAAAAATTAAACTTATCCTCCAAAAATTAAAAAAATTTTGGCACTGGTTTCAAGAAAATTGGTCAATTAATACTCATTATTTCTCGAAATTTGAATAATTTCCAAACCGGTTTCTAAAAAATTGGTAATAAAAAATTATTCATAAAAATTATCCATAAAAAAATTATCTATAAAAAAATTCAGCTGAATCATGAAAAAATATTGAAAATTTAAAAAATTATAGCGATTATAATTATTTTCGTCTTTTTTAGCAGACGTTTTTTAGCTATAATTTTTAAAATTTTCAATATTTTCTCATGATTCTGCTTCAGACGATAGCCACACTCAAGTAGATTAAGAATCCTTTTACTTTTTTGTTTCAGATAACTACAACGGCTGCAATCGTGGTCACCGTTTTTTCGCGGCGCTCCAAAAAAATGGCTGGCAGGGGCTTTAATAACAGATAATTTTGAAAAAATTTGTATGCACTCTTGAAATATAGTAAAATATGTGGGAAAAGTTGTTCATCAATTGGCTTGTCGTTTTCCTTTTAAAAATCATTCATTTTTAGGCCCTGTCACACTATAATAGGGAAGCCCCTTAACAAAAAGACTTCAATTTATCAACAATTTACTGTTTTAAATGTTGTGTTTTGGTAAAACAGCAACTTTCACGCGAAACGAGATATTCTTTACTTAAAAAAAAAGAGACGTAATATTAGTCATTTATGCCTCTTAATAACTGCTATATTTTTGAAACTTTTCTTGTTAATAACTTTTTAACGAATAACGAGCGACGGCAAAACCTTCCGAAGGTCACTCAGGAGGGTGACCTTGACAACATATGTCAAGGTCAAGGTCATCGGAGGGTGGTCCGTATTACTACATAATTACCAAAAATTTATTTTGTCATTATTTTAAAGTGTTCTTTAAACCATTTAATTTTTGTTTAAAAAGTTGTTTTCTATCTTTTATAGTTTTGGAGGTATTCGGCCCGAAAGAGAAAAACCGATTTTCTTCAAAGGAGTGTTTCATCCCCTAAACACGCATATGAGCACGTATAAAATCATCAAGCTAGTTTTCTATAAGAATACATACGAAGTGCGATGAGAAGCTTGAGCGAAGGGGGGAGGGCGACTATTAATTGGTACAAATTAGCGTAAAGAAATACCGTATAATCTTCTATAACAGCACATGATATCATTATAATGATACTGCAAGAATGTCATGTATGATGCTTTACATACGATCTTGATAATAATATACCTATATGAAATAATAACTTTATCTTTTGCTTAAGGATGGGAAGTATCAGTGAATTGCGTATTGTGGTGTTTTTTTTTTTGTAAATGTGAATGCATTTGACTGACATTAATTCTATCGACGAACCTCTGCTTATTTTCATTGTGACGTCTGCTTTCCGCATCTCTCAGTTGATGGGCTGTACGTATATTCTGGTACAGAATCGTTAGCGTTGTAGCAATGAAGAAACAAATGTTACTGATGATAGTAGCACCCATGGGTATGTAAAAATATAACGTTTTTGCATCTTTATCTGAAACAAATTCTTTATATTACACGCTAGTGTAGACATGTGTTCTATTATTTTTATTGAAAGTTGTTAAGGATGTATGTGTAACATCTCAAAGCATTACCAAAAATCTAAAAATTTCATAGATTGTTCTATTATTATGTCTAAGTATCTGTGTAAAATTTCAGCACAATTCTCTTACTGGTTTAAAAGTTATTGTAATTAAGGATGTATTGGAGGTATTTCAAATATATTCAGAAAGTGTTGTAAATTGTTTTTAAATTAAATTAAAAACACTCTGTAAAATTTTGAAGTTATTTGAGAGTTATTTAATTTTAAAGTTGATAAAATTAACATTATCCCTTATAGAGAATCGACACTTTGCTGTAAATATAAATAAAATATAAATAAACCATTAAGATATTTCTTAAACTTTTTTTGTGTAAAACATACATCATTGATATTGTATTTTAAGTTTCAAAATTTTTTGTCACAAAAAAATTTTTTTAATTGTTTAAACAATACTAATTATTTAAATAACAAAAAATTATACTCAAACTGTTAACGGTAATCCCTTCTACATACAAAAAATTTTGAGTTGTTTGACATACATGTAAAGTCTTTAATCAAGAAAACAAAATTATACTACATATAGCTATAGGTAAAACATCCTTAAATTCAAACTTCAGTTAAATGTTCCATTAGCATTAATAAGGATGCCATTGCTGATGTCACTTACCACTGAACCAAAATTGTATCTTGCACATTTCCGGTCGGATATAGCTTTCTGGTATTCCGGGAGCATAATCCATGATGGCACATATAACGTTTAGGATAAAGGTTATTCCCCACGCGTAGAGCGAATACATTACGAACCTCTTTTTGTCTTGCTTCATGTTAGTTTGATGCGAACGGAGTCCTCTGTGAAATGCGATTTATATTTAGCCAATAACAAATTATCTTCCAACATATGTGTTTGAAAACAAAAATACCTTATTATATAACCGTAAATAACCATATAATAATCGTAAAAATATAAATGTATATGAGATATGTATCAATGATTGTATATGAAATATATTAATATTTATAATATGGATATTTAGAATGGTTGGCTGGTTTGTACATAAGTGATCAAATTATCCTATTTTAAAAGCGAGAACGTGTTTCTTTTCACAAAGTTTTTGATTTGACCAATTTAATTATTTGAATATTTTTTGTTTCAAGTCATTTAAGAAATTCGGAAGTCATTAAAATCATCTTTTGCTCTTCAGTAAAACTGAATATTGTGATATACTTGCATATAGTATAAATAATATAGTATAGTAATATAGTATAAATTGAATAAAATATTAGTATAAAATTGATAGGAATAATTTGAGAAAAAAACAAAAATCTTAATGATTGCAATTAAACTTCTCCAACGTCACATATTGTAGTTGTAATATGCCAAAATACATTAAAATAGCCCATTTCTGCAATTTTAACTGTAAATTTCTCAGAATTGTGACGTGCTCGCTAGCAATTTAGCAAACGGGATCTGTTAAAAAAACTATCGGATGCCACAAGTTTCGTTCTTGTGCTTTTTTTTGTTAAACGGTATAATTATATATATTTAACATCAATTAAATCATTAAGATCTTTGTTTTTCCTCAAAGTATTCCTATAAAATAACGGTACCTAAATAAAATTTTATAACATTTATGTATGGTTTCTTTATTAAAATATAACGACTTTCCTTTCCATAATAGCCATGCAATATTTTTTACCGGTGCTGTACTTGCACACTATATAGTATATAATAAAACTCGAATTATTGTTTACCTGAATGTCCACCAAATATCGAAGCACGTTACGTTTAACCAAAAGAAGGTCGACAAAAACGAGAAATTGAAAATATAGGCTGGAATAATTAAGTAAATAATGTGTTAAAATCGTCAAGCACGTATATATTAGAATGTCGATCAGGTTTATATAAAAATATGATATCTGTCTGTGAGATTTTCTTAATCTTCCTGCATTGCAAATTTGAAAAAAAAAATAAATAAATAAATTTAAAACAAATGGCATGCCGAATTAAATGCTTTATCGTATAATTTTCGTTTAGAAAGACCAGAAAATTATTTACAGGAAGGTCAGATATATGTATTTGTGTATGTACAAAAAATCCGTCTGTATACGTTTTTTTTTGCACCCTCGGAGTGTCTATCATGTTTGACGCTATTTTTCCTTATCTTAAAGTATTTTAGAAAATCTGAAAAAATTCACAAAACATCTGCTTACGTTGTAGTTAACGATTTTATAGTTATTTTGATAAACATTGTTTATTCAATATTTTCTGGCAGGCTTGCAAGTTTTACAGTTATGAGCAGATATCATTTTGGCTCGGACACCGCGGTAGACCCACGTATACAGACGGAGGGTTAAACATTATCTATTATTTGCTTTTAAAAATTTAAAAATTTTTATTTTATTAAGTTATTAGAAAGAAACAAATGTGCGCGGATACATCTAATAGTTTAATTATTAGTTATATGTATATATAAAGGCATTGCTGTATTATTATATATGTAGAATTTATGCATCTGTACCCAGTGGAACGCAATATCTCCATTCAGATAGTTCAAAATTTTGTTGGCCAAAATACATAATCGCGTACGTAACGAACAATGAGGCAACATGTGCGCGCAATGTGTAACCATGCATATTCTGAAGCTCTGGCAATATGGAATATACAATGAATGTCAACAGTAGAAACGGCAAAGATATTAGAAGGCACGCAGATATATATATCGGAACTTTAATCTGATTAGTGCATACGATCGTGTCGTAAATGTTCCGCTGCAAGATGGCAACGCAGTAAGATGTCGGTAAAATGAGTGGAGTGTCAGGGCCCAGGTATAAAGAGCCATTGTTGAGGAACACATATCCATGATAATTAAGCTGACCGCGTTCTAATCCTTGTAGAACGCACGGATCGTGGACAGTCAGTCGAAATAGTTCGTTCAGCCTTTTACCCTTGAAATTGTATGCAAATACCCTTGGGAAGGAATAATTACCCGGCCCGTCAGCGACGCATTTCCCCCGCGACGTTAGGTTATCACCAAAAGGACAACAGAGCTGAATACAAGTAACGTTGTCACACGCTTTGTATGGAACAATGACGGCCGTAGTATTATCATAGTCGTCTGTAGTAGAATTTCCATAGAGTTCGTTCGGCGTGGAATCGCTCTCGCTTTCAACCTTCGTGAGATTTTCTTCTTTTTGTAACGTGGAGTCTGTAACGTTGATCTCTGTAGAATTCGCGTAGGACTCCATAGACATCTGATTACTCTGTTCGCGATTTTTTATGATATGTTCTCGAGACTCGTACCACATCGAATCATCATTCTTACGATCCGCGTTCTTTGTAGAATTAACACGGGACTCATATTGCATCTCGTCGCCATTCTTGATAGAATTTTTACATGAATTGCACTGTGTTGACTCCATCTCGTCATTTCGGTATTTGAAGTATTTCACAGAATTTATGAGAGGATGGTATCGCACCATCGAGTTGTCACTCCGCTCATCGCCATTCGTAGAATTTATCTGAGACTTCGAGAACGAAGCGACAAGTAGAAGTACGAAACACCAAAGTACAATATTTGGTGGACACATCGTTAAACTATTGATCCAGTTTGGCTTCTGGCTCCTAAATGTCTAACAGCCAATATAACATAACAGCCAATTGAAACAGAAACGAGAGTAATAATTGTATTCTGCAACGGTTTTGTATGAGGAGCAAAGAATGAACCTGATTTTTGAATGGGCATGCGAACGTGTGTTGGGAAAATCGATGACGTCGATGACTGAAAAAGGTAAAGTACCTCGACCAGATAAAGTTCTCGGTCGGCTGTGAATGGTGACAAAGCGACAAAAAGAGATTTTGGCTTCTTTGAAAGCAACATCTTTAGCGTATGTAAAATACAAGATAATTCTTTTAAAAAGCAAGAAACCATGATGAATGATTAATTACAAACGAAGGACGAAAGTTTCACACGTACAGATACTAATTTCAAAACTTCGTCTCAGGATAATGCGCAGTCCTTTCGCTTATAATATAGTGACGGATATTAAGAAGCAATCATGTCATTCTAATCTATCTATATATATAAGTACCGGACGTCTGTCTGTCTGTCTGTCTGTCTGTCTGTCTGTCTGTCTGACCGCGAACTACTCATTCGTTAGTGGACCGAATTTTTATCAAGGGTACATGAAATAGGGGTAGAATTTCCCGGGGAGTGCCATAAAGTGTATAGTTTTTCGTTACCGATTTTCTGGAAACCGATTTTTCTAATTTTTCTAATTTTTCGGGAAATAATCGACCGAATTTAAAAGAATTATATATGAAACAGAGGTAGAATTTTCCGGGGAGTGCTATAAAGTGTATAATTTTTCGTTACCGATCTTTTTGGAAACCGGTTACAAAATTTTTCCAATTTTTCGGAAATTAATTGACCGAATCTTAAAAAATTATATGAAGTAGGGGTAGAATTTCCCGGAGATTGCCATAAAATATATAATTTTTCGTTACCGATTTTTGGGGAAATCGGTATCAGAAAATTTTCCAATTTTTCGGAAATTAATTGACCGAATTTCAAACAATTGTATATGAAGTAGAGGTAGAATTTTCTGGGGAGTGATATAAAGTGTATTATTTTTCGTTACCGATCTTTTTGGAAACCGGTTACAAAATTTTCCCAATTTCTCGAAAAATAATTGAATCTTAAAGAATTACATATGAAATAAAGGTAGAATTTCCCCGGGATTGCTATAAAATGTATAATTTTTCGTTACCGATTTTTTTGGAAACCGGTTACAAATTTTTTGAAATTTTTCGAGAATTAATTGACCAAATCTTAAAGAATTATATATGAAATAGCAGTCGTGTCAAAATTTTTTTAATTGTTGGAGGATAAGTTTAATTTTTTATTAATGGATAATTTTTCATTAATGAATTGATTTTCTTGATTTATATATATAAGTACCGGACGTCTGTCTGTCTGATATATGAAACAGAGGTAGAATTTATGAAACAGAAGTAGAATCGGGGAGTGCTATAAAATGTATTATTTTTTGTTACCGATTTTTTTGGAAACCGGTTACAAAATTTTTCCAATTTCTTGGAAAATAATTGAATTTTAAAGAATTACATATGAAATAAAGGTAGAATTTCCCCGGGATTGCTATAAAGTGTACAGATAATGTCAAAATTAAGATCGATGAAAACAGCAATCAAAGACAACTTATTGAGGGAAATTCAAAATCTTTTACAAAAAATGTTGTATATCGAGAAATTTTGTAACAAAGCTGCTATTTATATCGAGGGTGGGGGCCGGGGGAGGTTTTTAGCCGGTGCAAGTCCGGCATAACCCTAGGGACCGGTCCTAGGGTATGCATTAGGCATTTTTCTCCACTAACGAAAAAAAAAAAAACCCATATCTCAAAATTTACGGATATTAAAAAATTCACGATGAAAAATTAAAACTTTTAAAAAATAAAAAAAAATGTATTTAAATTAAAAATTAGTATTAAACTGAGAGTAAAATAAAGGTTGAATCTAAAAAAAAACGAAGATGTAGATTACAGTTTAAGAAGAAAAAATAACAAATTTAGTGTTTCAAATTAATGGGTAAATTTAAAGCATATATAATTAATATACAGATAGATTTATACCCGCGCGAAGCGCGGGCCGAAAAGCTAGTATATATATAAGTACCGTCTGTATGTATGTATGTCTGACCGCGAACTACTCATTCGTTAGTGGACCGAATTTTTACCAAAAGTATATGAAGTAGGGGTAGAATTTCCCGGGGAGTGCCATAAAGTGTATAGTTTTTTGTTACCGATTTTCTGAAAACCGGTTTTTTTTAATTTTTTTATGAAGTAGGTGTAGAATTTTTAGGGGAATGCCATAAAGTGTATAATTTTTCATTACCAATCTTTGGGGAAATCGGTATCAGAAATTTATCCAATTTTTCGAAAATTAATTGACTGAATCTCAAAGAATTGTACATGAAGTAAAGGTAGAATTTTCTGGGGAGTGCTATAAAGTGTATTATTTTTCGTTACCGATCTTTTTGGAAACCGGTTCAGAAATTTTTTCAATTATTCGGGAAATAATTGACCGAATCTGAAAGAATTATATATGAAATAGGGGTAGAACACTTTCCGGGAATTGCCCTACGTCTATTTTCCTTCGCTGAATACTTTAACATAAAATAGTGACAGTTGACGTAGTTCTACGTTGTGCGGCTGGCGGCACAGTTGTTACTGTGCCAGTTTATTTTTTTATTGATAATTTTTATGGGTAATTTTCCGTTAATGTATTGATTTTCTTGAAACTGGTGCTAAAAATTTAATTTTTTATTAATGTATTGATTTTCTTAAAACTGGTGCCAAAAACATACTTATAATATAAAACCCGATTGTTTGTCTGTCTGTCCGCGAACTACTCATTCGTTAATGGACCGAATTTTAAAGAATTTTATATGAAATAGAAGTAGAACTTTCCGGGAATTGCCATAAAATATATAATTTTTTATTACCAATTTTTTAGAAACCGGTTCCAAAATTTTTCCAATTTTTCGGGAAATAATTGACTGAATCTTAAAGAATTATATATGAAATAGGATTAGAAAGAACTAAAGAATGTAATAGAATTAAAAAAATTGCTAATAGTAAAGGGTTTCCGATTTCTGTTTAAAAAAAATGTACGTGATTGCTCCAATTTCCGTAAACTTTGAGATATCAAGCTGAATTTCTTTTATGGATAATTTTTTGTTACCGATTTTTTAGAAACCGGTTTGGAAATTATTAAAATTTCGAGAAATAATAAGTATTAATTGACCGATTTTCTTGAAACCAGTGCCAACATTTTTTTAATTTTTGAAAAATAAGTTTAATTTTTTATTAATGGATAATTCTTTATTAATGGATCGATTTTCTTGAAAACGGTGCCAAATTTTTTTTAATTTTTTGTTGTTGAAACTGGTACCAAAAGATTACTAATTTTATGGGGATTGCTACTATGGAGTTGAAAATTGGGTTTTATGGGGTTCTATTGGTGCTTCTTATTAATGGGTGAGTTTGGGGAGAAGATAGATTTTGAGCCCGCGCGAAGCGCGGACGAAAAATCTAGTTCTACATATGTACCGTTACGATGCATACGAAGTCAGAAATCCGTTCTCATGACATCGGATGCGTTACCATGCAATACGCGTCAGACATATAATGTAATATGGCATTAATTGTAAGTCGTGCAGATTCATTAGATTGAAAATGACAGGCTTTGTAGACGATATACGTGGCGACCATTAGGAACGATGTGGACGCAAACGAGTATAAAACTTGTTCAATGTGGGTTTTCTCTCCACTTGCAATTAGCAGAATAACATTGTGTATTCGTAGCTCCTCATTTCCGTCGAATGATATTCCGTCGAGGATAATTCAATCAGATATAAGGTAATCTTTCATCTTCTCAGCTATAAACCATATGGCTCTTAACATCATTATCCTTATGTAATGCCGTTGCACTTGAATTATGATCGTCGCAATTAATGTGTAATCTGGCATGCTTAAGTTCCGGGATGTAAGTTTTTTCGAAAGTCCTTGGCTAATCGTTCTGATGTCATTTTTATATTTACGATTACTACTCGAGAATTTCATTATTATGTAATCATTAATAAGAATTGTACGGTATTATGGTTACTTGATTAACCGGTTTTTATTTCAACCGGTTTGTATTGGATAAGCAAACTTATAAAAAAAACATTCTCTTATTTCGTTTTGCTCATTTATTTACATATACACGTTTATAGGGTGTTTCTTAAATTACATAACATTAATTACATAACGCTATTCCTTATCAAAAATTGAGTCGAAAAGTCCTAAACCATTTTTTTCTGTCATGCTTATATAATAAAGCAGTAATTATTGAGTAAAGTCAATCCACTCATTGTCAGTGCCGTTTTTTAGCCGGGCGTACGTCAGTGAGTCGCGTGACTGATAATGCGCAATGTACGCAAAAAAATCTTTATATTGCATGCAGATAAAGATTTTCAGCATTGATAGAGTGAATTTTGGATCACAGCCAGTTTTGTTTATTTACACAAAATCATAGTTACGTTGTAGCTAAAAAAGACACGATTGGTCTAATTGTAAGAAACACAACAAGAGAGCTTGAGTCGCCAGTGAATAATTAAAAATTAATAGAGATATAATGTTCGATCCAACTGGCCAAGTTTTATTGCTCAAAACAACGCTACGTTTCGACCGTAGATTCCGGTCCTTTTCAAGCGTATGTACTCACAAATATTGATTGGTCAGACATAATGTCCAAACTGTCTGACCAATCAATATTTGTGAGTACATACGTTTGAAAAGGACCGGAATCTACGGTCAAAACGTAGCGTTGTTTTGAGCAATAAAACTTGGCTAGTTGGGTCAAACATTATACCTCTATTAATTTCTAATTGTAAGAGATAAAGGAAAAGTAATTAAACAATGTGACACAAGTGAGGAGTGTTGTTTGATGAGAAAAACAAATATTACCTCCTGTGATAATGATATAGAAATGACATGGAACTCGTGAATAATCTTATTTAATAAAATTTTAGACTAAGAAAGATCAGAATAACAGCGAGTTATTAACACAATGTAATTACACATTTATCAAGGGTGTAAGCGAGAGAAAAGATTGATTTATCGCACACTTTTTTTCAACACATTGTTAATAACACCGTTATTTATAACAATTATGATTGATTTTAAGCTGAAAAATATGATGACGGTTTGGATGATAAAGCTAACACAAACTGAACACAGTGTTTATAGTTTCGCGATTCACTTCTCGACAAAGCGAATAGCACACGAATGTTCTTAGGCAAACAACAAGACGGAACTACTAGACGATGAGCCGTTGCGGTTGATGGCGTTAAGAAAAAGTTTATCGTACTGCTATGCCTACTGGCAATTAACGCATACACAGTGATTTGAAATAAGAAACTTCGGCAAGCCTTTAAAGATGATAGTTTGATTAGTTCAGATGATATATACATCATTCTTTTTCTACCGTCAATTTTTTTAACGGAAATATATGATTTTTTTACATAATTTGATTTTCTTAATTATTTTGCGTATAAAAATACCAAAGTAAAATTATCGAACGATTAAATGCAGTTTAATAATAAGACTCGTATTTATGCTTGTTATTCAAATCTTATCTTAAGGTGAGATATTCAAACTGAAGATGTATTGTACACACGGGAACACAAATCCACAAATGCCTTCTCATAATCTCAGAACGCAGTTAATTTTAGATGAAAAGGCATTAATGACCGCGATCTCGTATAGAAAGGAGATATTTATTCCAAATTGAGGTTTCGGGAATAATTAACTGTTAGGGAAACGAATAAATCCTACGTATTCTTACGTATTTTGAGTCGTAGAATCCGAAAATAGCCATAAAAATTATGCCTGTAGCGGGAAAAATGTGGAAAATTGACGAAAATGTGAAAAAAAAACGTGAAATTGTTATACTGCGCCCTTACATACAGACGTCGCATTTGCGCAGAATGATCAAATCGTCTGCTATCTGTCTCACTTCATCGGCGAGTACAGACGGTGTCATTAATGCCTTCCACCTGAAGGCATAATACATGTGCACTATAGAAATCCCCAGAACACAGCTGGAAAGCATTAATATGCCGTCTGTACATCGCTTATTGGGAAGTTGGCTGACTAGCAATATAGAAGTATTATACATATTATGTGTTTCTTGACGGTGCGGTGCGTCGTCAAAAAACTCGTTTTCAAAGCATGGGAACTGAACTTCTATGTACATCGATTGTGCAACCTTGTATTCTTCGCTCGATAAAAAAATAAAAAATAAAAAAATAAAAAAATAGGGGAAACCGGGGCGAAATCGGCTTTTTTTCGGTGCCGATTTTTAACAACAAAATAAATAAGTTTAGTGAAATATAGTATACCATCGTAAAGAGTGAACCTTTGGCTACAAAATTTATATAGGCATTTTTGGTCTACGTCGCTTTGTTCAACCGGTATAGAATAAAAAACGACTAAGGTGCAAAAATCGTGTCTTCATTCTCGGACTGGATTTTAAATAAAGATACATAATTTTGATCATAAAAAATAATAGAATACACTTTATTCATTGTTTTTTAGTAGAAAAATGGAAAACGGAAAATAATTTCAAGAAAATCAATTTTCTTTTTCGCTTAACAGTTAAAGCATGTAAAAACAGAGTCTGACGAGCGCACGCACTCGTTGTGTGCCTTACTCTTGCACAAAATGCACTGTTTTTCATCGGCTCTGTTTTCTATATATATTATCTCCGAGCATACGCAGCACATATTATTTAGCTTTCTTGACTTCGTTTTGGCCTGGGCACGACTTCGCCCCAAACACAAGTTTTTAGGTTTGGTCGCTTATAAAATAATAGAAATCAATGAAAATAAAAAAACTGCACTGGATTCGTGTTCAGCATGCATTACTCTTTACAATCGCTTACTTTGAGATTCGGAGAAACAATAATACTTAAGATATTACAAACTTTCGACGCGGAAGAAATTTTACTTTCGACCTGCGAAAACACGTTACGTTTGCTTCCATAAAAATCACAACGTGGCACGTAATCTTACTAAACTCCGTTGGTCACGTGGGCACCATAAGCCGCGCTTACAGTATTAATGGCGAGTTCACACAACATACAGATTTCGAGATAATTGCAAAAACAACTCCGCCCCGGAGCCGACTTCGCCCCGGTCTCCCCCATATCTATATATATAAAATAGAATGTCTGTATGTATGTATGTCTGTTCTTTATACACTCTTAAACTATTCAAATTTTTATCAGAAGTATATAAAATAGGGGTAGAATTTTCCGGGGAGTGTTATAGAGTGTATAGTTTTTCGTTACCGATCTTTTTGGGAACCGGTATCCGAAATTTTTCCAATTTTTCGGGAAATATTATAATTGACTAAATTTTACAGAATTGTATATAAAACAGGGGTAGAATTTCCTGGCGAGTGCCATAAAGTAGTGTATAATTTTTCGTTACCGATCTTTTGGGAAACCGGTATCAGAAATTTTTTCAATTTTTCGGGAAATAATGGACCAAATGTTAAAGAATTGTATATAAAACAGGGGTAGAATTTTTCGGGGAGTGCTATACATTGCTTACTCGCGATGTGCATAGAACCTCGATATTTCACTTATCGATAACCGATTTTCCAAGGCATTTTTTAAGTGAAATATCGAGGTTCTGTGTACATCGCGAGCAAACAATCTCGAAATTCCCGAAAAAACGTCCGGGAAAACCAACCCATAGAGCATGGAATATGCAAGAAATGTACTATAAACAATCTATAAATATTTTAATATTCCATTCAGAATATTCTGTAGAAGTTCTATAAATATTCCATGAAATTTTGTCCATTCGGAATATGCATAGAATATTCTACAAATGTCTAATAAATATAGTACATTTAAAAAATGCATAGAATGTTCTATAAATATTTTGACAAATATAGAATATTTGGAATATTTACGGAACAGTGTCGTAACAGGTGGCCTAAAGACAAATGATCCGCGACGTTTGATCCGCGACATTTGATCCGGAGACGAAAAAACCAAAAGTCAAATGATCCGCACGACAAATCGTCCAAACCAATTAAATCCGCGACAAACCCCCGTAAAAAAAATTCAGAATTATGAAAAAAATTCTCCAATGTAATATAAAAGTGTATGCGTGAAGGCAGTAGGTTCTGCCCCCCTGGGGGCTCCACTATTATTAAACTAGACACATAGTGTGCCTTCAAAGTACATGCGTGGGCTTTCCACGCGTGGAAAGTTGTAAACCCATGTGGCACCTTGTTTCGGGTGAAAAGTATATGCGTGGAGGCAGTAGGTTCCGCCCCCCTGCGGGAGGCACTATTATTAAACTAGACACATAGTGTGCCTTCAAAGTACATGCGTGGGTTTTCCACGCGTGGAAAGTTGTAAACCCATGTGCCACCTTGTTTCACGTAGAAAGTATATGCGTGGAGGCAGTAGGTTCCGCCCCCCTGCGGGGGGCTCCACTATTATTAAACTAAACACATAGTGTGCCTTTAAAGTACATGCGTGGGGAGAAGAAAAAACTCTAGCAGGATCACTTGTCACTTGAATCAATTGTCCTACGGATAATTTATCATCGGATATTTCGTCGTTAGACCGAATGTCGTATGGATCAATTGTCGCGGATCAAATGTCGCGGATCATTTGTCGTCGGGCCACCGGTCGTGGCACCTTACGGAACATTTTGTTAATATTCTTAAACATTTATAGCATGTGCTATGAATATTCTGAAAAACTTTTCTAGAATTGTTATGAATATTTCAATAATAATCTGTGAACATTGCAATGAACATGAAATATTCAGAATATTAATAGAATATTTTTTACATATTAGTAGAATATTTTTAAAATAATCTATAAACATTTTAGGAAAAATATTGAAAATATTCTAATTATTCTAGGAATATTTAAAGAATATTTTGGAACATTATATAAATATTCTGGAAAGATTAATAAAAACTTTTTAGAAATCCGAGACCCTTGCGAGCTAACGAAGGGGAAGCGTAACGAGACCGCGAGAAAGTCCCCAGGTAGGAAACGCCGATACTCGAGAAACGGGCCAAGACTGGCACGAGTGTCGGCTTGCCGACGTTTAATGCCCAAGCCTGGCCCAACTATTACCCGAATTTGGGTAACCGTGGCTTGACAAGCAAGTGCCGCCCAATATTGGGCCAAAGCTTAATAGCCAATCCTTATTCTTTATCATTATTATTAGATTTACAATTTTCTTAAAAAAAAAATAATTAAAAATATATAATTGTATAAAAAAATTTCATAATAAGCCGGGACTGGTTTCTGACATTCACCCGACATTGAGAAATATTATATCATATATCTAATTTAAATTTTATTACTCTCTTTAAAATAAATTTGTTTCTTAAAATGATTTTTGAAAAATTATATATTTGCGCTGGTTATGACATATGTAGACTATATATAACGCTTACATCAAATTAAGAAGTAGTCTACCACGTAAGGCAGTTGGCTCACGATTCAGAGGTCCCGAGTTCGAATCCCACCAAGGTAAGTGTGTTATTTTAAATACGAGAAAATATTTATAATCATAGACTGCATCTTAAAAAACAAATTTAGTTAAAAAATAGTAATAAAATTTCAAAATAAATAATTTTTTTTATGTCGGGTGAATATTAAATGTATACAGAATATGCGATATCCCATTTTTAATGTTCCTAAAATAATCTATAAATGTTCTATAAATATATTTTGCATATATATAAAAATTATGGATTATGCGGAAAAATTTATAAAACATTTGTAGATTATTCGAGAATATTTACAGAAATTTCTAAGAACATTCAAAGCGGGACATTACACGTTCTTTGCACATTTATAGATCATTCATAAAAAATTCATGAATATTCTAAAGAATATTTATAGAACATTCATGGAATATTTCATGCTGTATGGGAAAAGATGAAGTCGCTGATTGGTAAGTAATATATCGGAAAAGCGGAAATGACTCAATAGTGTGAAAATCGAGTAGAAAAAGATCGGTTATGACATGTTTAATCCACGAAAACGTTTATGCGGTCCGATTTGAAATTAGAGGCATTTAGTTATGATTTAAATTACGAATATATCAATTTC
>NW_020225092.1:0-10049 GCF_003070985.1 Temnothorax curvispinosus | reverse complement strand
AGTTTATGAGTAAAAAATTTATATTATTATGAGTATTTATATTATTACATTAATAAAAAAGTTTTAAACCTGTTTCATACATTTTTATATGACAATATTATAAAAAACAAACCTCATATATAATAATGATTCAGAAGATTAAAATTCAAAAATCAATATCAAAATTTTTCGTTCCCGAGAGTCGCTCTGTTAAATAATTTGATGATTCTGCAAAGAATCCATTTGGTACTAGAACCAATTTGATAATCGGTCCAGTATAACATATATCTTAGGCTACGGTCAACTTGACGCTACAAATACTTTGAAGCGTTCTTCTTCTCCTTTTTTCTTTGTTGAAAGAAAGGAGACGAGGAATGTTTCGAAGCATTTGTAGCGTCAAGTTGACCGCAGCCTTAATTATACCATCTCGTGCAACTATATAATTTGAGGCACCTTATTATTATTGGTTTTTAATTTTAATAAATAATCTATTTCTCTTTTCCCATCTTCTCATGTACATTTATTTATGTCATGCTATGTTTATACTTTTTTGTATAAATATATAATTGTATATGCAATAAAAACATACGTATTACAATTCAACACATAAGGTTTTATGTTTAAAATTGAAAATAAAATAACTAAACACCTCTTTATTGTTTCTTAATATCTTTATTTTTATTTAATAGTTGATAATCTTAAAGAAAATAATTTATTATTTAAGTATATTATAAATACATTTATCAATAATAATTCAAGTTTCCCTCGTAGTTAGTCTAAAACATATATGGCGGATCAAAGCACCAATCAAAAGTCGTCCAGGTGATGTCAACATTCTTATATGAGGAACGAGGAACTCTCTGTAATAAGAGCTGTCAACACTTGTCATTGTGTGCTTGTCATCAGGATTAGCGTCTACGCCGCATCTTAACGATCCCGCATACAAGACTATTTGTTCACAGAAGGATTGTCCAGATGAGTTCCCCGCATTTGGCAGATGGTAAGTAATGCGACAGCCGAGTCTATCTCGAGAGGAGGTTGCTTTAGAAAGGATGTACCAAGATATACGCTTACGAGAAGCCGGTATAAATGTCTGTCATATGTATGTCGCACAGTGTCACCGGTGAAGACTCCACGTCACGTCGAGTCTTTTGTGAGAAAACTGACTTCTGTTTCAGGCTCCGAAAAGCCAGCGGAAGTGGAGGGTCAGGGACGTTTGTACAGCATGGCATATTGCCCTTTCGCTCATCGAATACGCCTCGTGCTCAGTCTGAAGCAGGTCCCGCACGATATCGTTAATATCAACTTGCAGAACAAGCCGCAGTGGTTTCTTCAAGTATACAGCAGTCTAATATATTTTGAATTGAAAGAGCCCACCCAGGTAGCAGAATAAGGTTAAATGACGTATTAATTCTGTCTTAATGATGGTTCTAACATCATTAAGACGTGTTTAAACGTCATCTTGCTACCTGGGCAGTGAACATGTCTAAAATTGGGACATAAAACGTCTTAAAGACGTTATTAAGACGTTATATGTCCCGATTTGAGATATGCATGTTGTCTGGGAGTTTTTGACTGTTTTCAAATGTGCAGATCTTGTTACCAGTGTTATGTGTAATGGAAATATTTTTTAGATTCACCCGGATGGCAAGGTACCAGCTTATATAGATTCAGACGGTACACTAGTAACGGACTCTATTGCGTTAACGAACTACCTGGAGGAGAAATACCCCGAGCCATCTTTGTACAACGATGAGACAAAAAGCCGTGATTTAGAGTTGTTAAATCACTTCTCTAAGGTGCTTGTAACCTCGTCGAAATCTAATCTTTTTTCCAGTGGTTGCTTAATAATTGCGTTCGTTTTCTTTATAGATTATGGACACTTTTGCGAATTGTATATTTGGCAAGGACAAGAGACAGTTTGAAGAGATTCTCACTGAGGTAACGAACGACCTACAAGAATTTGAAGACGAGCTTAATATACGCAAGACAACCTTTTTCGGAGGTTTGTACAAATCCACCCGGGACGAGTACGATTTCCGAGGCGCCCAGATTTGACTGTGGTTTCTGGTAGTATTTTTTACGCTGAACAAAAAATTATATAGGTCTTATAGAGCTAACTGTTCTAGTTTTCGAGATATGCAGTATTAAAGCTCAAAATAAATATAATATAAATCTTTACTTTTTTTAATTATTAGATATAATATATTATCGTATTTTATATTTATACTTTCTAACACATAAATTCTTTGAGTATTTAAGTGTTTAAAGCGCGTCAACTAACCTATGTAGATCAGAGTAACACGCTTTAAAAGTATTTAACTGTTTAATGATTTTTGTTAAAGCAGGACACACACACACACGTGTGTATGCCTTGCTTTATAGAAGTTGTGATTTTCGTTAAGGTTGTATGACCCGTAAGATCTCTGCCAAAAGTTTAAGAAACGTAACATAAAGCTAATTAACATATTTAAGAAGATATTCTTTACTGGAAAGTAATATTTATATTAATATTTTATTAAAATAACGGTTGCCTGTGTTTTTAAGAGCTATAGAAACATTTTTATGCATATTTTCTCGAATGCAAACTTTCACTTTTAATGATTTTTAGAAAGACTGTACCTGACTTGCAACTGACACAAACGAAAATCTGAAAGTGTGAAAATCTTTAAAAAGTAACAAAACATAGTAATTACTGTTTAAAAATACTAATGAAATTATATTACGTTATTTATTTACGTCATTTATTAATAAATTAAATACAATAGCTCTCATAAAAAAGTATTTTGATCGCAACAACGTCGCATTTTCTGTAAGTTGGTAGCATTGATCTCACTCGACATCAGCTGCGTGAACGCGATGTGTGTGCTCTGAGCACGTGTAATATACAGACGCAACGTTTGAGGTTAGTTTTCGCTTGCGCTACGAAAATGCCAAAAGTAAAACGTTACATGTGCCATGGAATTGTTACAATCATCTGGCGTGGTTTCGACTCGTGTCTTCAAATTACGTTTCCCAGTATTTGTCTGTGCTAACCGTTGATTGTACACTTTTTTAGTGACAACTTTTCCTTTCCACATGTAACGTTTTACTTTCGGCATTTTCGTAGCGCAAGCGAAAACTAACCTCAAACAATGCGTCTGTATATTACACGTGCTCAGAGCACACTTTCGATACACAAGAGGCTCTAAAAGTAACGGACCTCTGTAGTATTTGTTATCTTTTACGGAGAGTGACGGAGAGAGAGGTTCTAATGTGACGTCATAGTGCGCTGTTGCCGGATCTCTGTACTTACGAGTTCAGCGAGACCAAGCGAGACTGTTCTCTGTTTGGTTTTTATTTAATATTTCAAAAAATATCCACGAAGTCATAATTTTTTTTGTTCTAATTTGTTTGTAAGATGTTTATTAATATTTCTGCAAAGTTTTAAAAGGATGCCATATTTTCTTCGATATTAATTTCTCAAATGAAGTTGAAAAAACAGTGAAACTTGATGAATTCCCATAAGAGCCCATGTTAAATTCAAATTGTTATAACTTTTGAACGGGCCTCGCAAACTTGTTCAAACTTGGCACAATGCTTTATTATTATAATACTCATCACCTGACAAAGTTTGAAGAATTTGGCATTTTTTCTTCTAAGGGGTCATACAACCTTAAAGCAGGGCACACACGTGTGTATGCCTTGCTTTATAGAAGTTGTGATTTTCGTTAAAGCAGGACACACACATGTGTGCCCTACATAGTTTAGTTGACGCGCTTTAAACACTTAAATACTTTTAAAGCGCGTCATTAATCTATACGCTGAAAGAATATCATTTCGAATGGAATGTCCTACCTTGCGTACAGGGCCTCGCTAATCTTTTCAGTATTAATATTTTTAGTATATTGTAGACTCATCTGTTTAGTAAGGCGAAGATTTAATACATACTTATATTCATTAAAATTCAAGTGATACATCATAGGGGTGTAAACTGAATAATTATTTTTTTTCTTTAACTAATATTGCATATCTCGAAAACTAGAGCAGTTAGTCCTATAAGACCTATATCATTTTTTGTTCAGCGTAAAAAATACTACCAGAAACCACAGTCAAATCTGGGCGCCTCGGAAATCGTATTCTCCCCATCTATCCTATTTCCCGTTTCTCTCTTTATGTATTCTTCCTTCTAATATTATTAATAAATCATATTTTTATCACAAGAATTGTTTTCTTATCTTTTGTTTTAGGCAGTAATCCAGGTATGCTAGACATTCTAATATGGCCTTGGTTTGAACGTGCAAAGGCTCTGACTCTACTTTACAAGCAACGTGCAAGTCTTGATAAGGAGAGGTTTCCTCGTATTGTAAGCAAAATAATAAAGTGTATCCAGTAACATTCAACTTTTTTCAAACTTGCTAACTCTTTAAAATTCTGAAATTTTTGAAAACTTGTTCATATAGACACATTTTCTAAAAACTTATTTTAACCCATTGACATTGTACACACACACACACACACACACACACCTACACGCGCACACACGCACACACACACACACACACATACACACATATAATGAAATATTGAATATTATTATCTTATTTATATTAAATTAAATTGTTAATGTATTTATGCGTGTTATTAATTCGTTTTCATGAGTTGTAATAATCTTAAAACTCGGTAATTATCTGGATAACGTCGATAAACCTTAACAAGAGATCTTACATCTTTTTAATTAGATCTATTTGAATTGTAATTTAACTATGTGGCGCAAAGTTGCACTTGGATTTGTAATAGATTTCTTACATTCACATTCAAGAAAAATAATTATTTATTGATCATTGTTCACTCTGTTTCAGATGGAATGGGTAGATGGTATGAAGGACCAGCCGTTTATTCTAAAACACAGATGCCCGTATGAAAAGTTCGCAAAATTCATAGAAGCAGTAAGAACGGGAAACGTTGATTATGACAATCTTTAAACATATTTATAGTAGTATAACAAAATGCTACAAAGATAAATAACACAACATGGCTTGACGTAAATTAACGTATTAACACGATATTATTAATGTCGATGTTATTAACATCAATAGTTTTTGTGATCTCATTAGACTCAACGTGTGTTAATTTTGCTGTTATAAAGTGTGATAAATTTTTTATGTGCAATTTTTTTTATATGTGTTAAATATTTTTATGTGTTAAAAGGACCCCGCACATTTTTAATGAAAAATAGCTTTCGATTAATTTTGCTGAAATTGAAATATGTTACTGTCTTTATCTTTCTAATAAAAAGTGTCTCATGGATACAACTTTTTAAAATTAATAATTTAGTCACCACAGAGTTTCAAAAGTCTTAAAATATTAAGAATTATTGATTTTAAGAGGTTGTGTCTATTTATACTTTTTATCAGAAAGATAAGAATATATTTCAATTTTAAAATTAACCGATAGCCATTTTTTATTTAAAATATGCGGTATCCCTTTTAGATGTTTTTATATGTTAATTTTAAGGCTCCTGGGCTCTTTCCCGACATCTCATGAGATGTGACGTCAGAAGCGAGAAATGTTGAGAATTCTTGCGTAGTATTTCCAAATAAAAAGATATTTGCTTAAAATGAATGTAATACGAAATCTAGTCATGCGCCTGCGCACAAGCCTGCATCGTATCACATTCGTTTTAAGGCTGTTTATTAATCCTTCGCCTGCAAACGTTTTTTTGGCACCTTTACGCCGCAAACCTGGGTCGTTTTCGTCCTGACGTTTTTTTTTAAGTGTTAAAGTGTTACAAAAAATCTGAAAAAATTCATGGAGGTAATTTAAACCTTCAATTTGAAGTATCAATCATAAAATTATAAACAATTTAATTTTTTCACATAATTTGTATTTAAAAAATGGAGCAACTACAACTACAACTGGTAAAATCATTTTTTACTCAAAAAATCATAACTTTAAGACAAATAAAGATATCGAAATGAATAAAAAAGGAAATTGAAGGGGAAAAGCGTACCTTCCATAAAAAAATATTGCATGCAATTATTTTTAAATGAAGTGCTTAAGTGTTCGCCGCAAACCTCGTTTTTTCAAGAATTACGTGTCTCCTGTGACGGCTGGAAGGGGTCTGGCGCCTTGAAACTCGGTAGGCGGGTTCTCGGGGAGCATAACTTTTTTTACGGATGCGCAGTGGCGCCATCTTTACGCGTTTGCAAAAGTTACAACTACATTTGAATTTTTGTCCGGACGAAAACGACCCACCTTTGCAGGTGAAGGGTTAACAGGGAAAGGGGTAGACTTAAACTCAACTCGGAGTATTTTCGAAGTGTGTTGAAGTGATCTGTAGTGTTATTTTAAGCAAATATCTTTTTATTTGGAAATACTACGCAAGAATTTTCAACGTGTCATTTCTCGCTTCTGACGGCACATTCCAATATGACCGCGACGAGTACCCAGGAGCCTTAATACGTATTATTTATTTTTATATTGACATATTATATGCTGCGCCATACAATTGCTCATATACTGCAACATTCCAATCCTTTATTTATTTATAGCTATTTTAATACAAAATAGGTCTATGTAACAAATGGCTTGTACTTTGACATCAAATGTAAGCACTCTAATATAAGTGTAATGAAATGTGCAATGCTCTGGATAATATTAAGTATAATTATTCTGCATTTTAGCAAGGCACTAACTGGACTGTAACTGCAGTATTGTATTATAATTGTTGCAATTGCTGTTATTATAAAGTGCAAATCGGCATTTATAACGTGTTAATCCTTTGTTAATCCTTATTAATTAATTCTTTGATAAAGAAATAAAATACAAGCGTTCTTATATAAATTTTTGATTTTCGTGATAGGGGAGACCAGGGCGAAGTCATCACTATTTTTCCGGTGCCGATTTTTAACAACAAAACATAATTTTTTAGTAAAATGTGGTATACCGTTGTAAAGAGTGAACTTTTGGCTACAAAATTTATAAGGGCATTTTTGGTCTATGTCGCTTTGTTCAACCGGTATAGAGTAAAAACGACAAAGGTGCAAAAATTAAAAGACAAAATTTCCGGGGCGGAGTCGTCACTCCATTCTCGGACTGGATTTTAAATAAAAATTCATAATTTTGATCATGAAAAATGATGGAATACATTTCATTAATTATTTTTTAATAGAAAAATGGAAACATTAATTAAAAACACGATGGCGGAAAATAATTACAAGAAAAGCGCACGTACTTATGTACCCTACGCTCGCACGAAACGCACAGTTTCTCGTCAGCTTTGTTCTCTGTCATCTCTGAGCACACGCCGCACCTATTATCCAAGTCCTCGTTAGAATCCGACTATTGCTGCTTCCATCGATTTTCGCCCGAAGCCTCCATGATATCGCACGGCCACGTCATCCAAGTGTGCTATTTCATCATTATTTTTCTTCAGCCAGTTGTTCAACGTAAATTCTCGGAACTCCAAATTGTTTTGCGGCTACTTTTCGTCTTACTTTGTCTTAATTTTATTTTTTTTTTCACCGCAAGAACTGCCTTTCTGCTTGTCGACAGGAGTCGTTTTGCGATGGTACGTGCCGTACGTGCGTACCATTTTCTTGCAATTGAGAAATACAATGACGCATTTACAACGAAAAATAGAGCGAAACCACCGGGATAAAATCGTCACAGTGACGAGTCCGCCCCGATGGCTTGGTGACGACTTGCCCCAGACACAGATTTTAACCCTCAGGGTACGGACTGGGTTAGCGTAACCCGAGCGAATTTTGAAAGTAGCGCCATTTCAAAGGAAGTGAATGGTGGGGGTCCGCGTACCGGGGGGAGGGAAATCTTTGAGGTAGCTACTATGTGAGCGCCAAGGGGCAGCGTCAGTCTACGCTTGGTGCTCAAGTTATACGATTTTGAAAATTGAACTCGGCTAGTCTACACCCAGTCCGTACGGAACGTTACAAAATCCGTGTTTTTCAAAAAAAAAATTGTGTTTTTCGAGTATTTGCTGCAGTAGGAGTTTTTTTTTTGTATTCTGGTATGTATAATTTACTATTTTTAATATACTTTTGTGCATTCTAACCTCAAAATGATGCTCTGTAGCATACCAGCATAACGTATCCGTGCATGCATGTTAATATTATTTCAATTTTTGTTATTTATTTATATTATAGTAATCAACAACATCCAAAAGAACTATTTTTACTTTAAGATATTTTTTTTTGCGTTATTACGATAAATCAAGCAAGTAACGTTATATCGCTATATCGCAAAAAAACGG
The DNA here is from genome assembly GCF_003070985.1 of Temnothorax curvispinosus. NCBI lineage: Eukaryota > Metazoa > Arthropoda > Insecta > Hymenoptera > Formicidae > Temnothorax > Temnothorax curvispinosus. The sequence goes on along the minus strand of NW_020225092.1, from coordinate 1,819 downwards.
GTATTTTCATAGTTCAAAAAAAAAATACTTTTTGGAATGGATCAAAAAACGAATTCAGCCATTTCAAAGAACAACTTTTTAGCTTTCAAATGCGATTTAAAAAATGTCGATATTTTTTTTTTCATAAAGTTATGGAATTTAAAAGAAAAAATGAATTTTTATGAAAATTTTTTGAGAACGGTTTACATTTTTAAATATATCTTTGTTTAAACAAATAATGTAATAAATCTATCAACGCCATTGTATTTTTGAGAAAATTTTCGATCTAAAGAAAAAAAATTTGTTTTAATTGACAAATTACAGCCCGATGTACAGTCAATCAAAGTCGCCGGGTTAGGTTAACCCATGTCCGTACGGAACGTAACTTTTTTATAGTCCGTACCTTGAGGGTTAAGTTTGATTGCTCATAAAATATTAGAAATCAACGAAAATAAAAAAACTTCACTGGATTCGTGTTCAGCATGCATTACTCTTCAGAATCACTTATCTCGAGATTTGGAGAGAAAATAATATTTAAAATATTAAAAATTTTCGACGCACAAGAAATTTCACTTTTGACCTCCGAAAACACGTTTGCCTTATAGGCCAGTCGAAAGACGAATTAGACATTCTGGTATGAGTGATGCAAACTTTTTTATTCCTTTTTAGGCGTGTTGGGGGTGTTTAGAAAAGCTTATTTTTGAGTTGTCGTATCATGAGACCAAGAGCTTTTTGAGGGGGGGGAGGGGGAACCAATTTTTGACGAATCGAAACGAGTCACCGCTCATTTTCTTCGTTTTTTCAAGCCCTACAACTTTCTTAGAAGCGAAAAAGTGCTATCTATTAATCGAAACGAGATAAATGCAAAAAACCGCCAAATTTTTATTGTTCGGGGGAACCAAAATTTTCGTTTTTTCGCAAGAACTCGGCAAATGTTGATAAAAAATGAATGACTAACCCCTCAGCTGCAAAATGAGGGGTTAGTCATTCATTCTTTATCAACATTCACCGAGTTATTGCGAAAAAACGAAAATTTTGGTTCTCCCGAAAAATAAAATTTTCGCGGTTTTTTGCATTTATCTCGTTTTGATTAATAGATAGCATTTTTTCGCTTCTGAGAAAGTTGTAGGGCTTGAAAAAACGAAGAAAATGAGCGGTGACTCGTTCCGATTCGTCAAAAATTGGTTCCCCCTCCCCCCCTCAAAAAGCTCTGGGTCTCATGATACGACAACTCACAAGTAAGCTTTTCTAAACACCCCCAACACGCCTAAAAAGGAATAAAAAAGTTTGCATCACTTTCATACCAGAAGCCTTTTTTTCGTCTAATTTGACTGGCCTATTAAGGGAATCCTATAGTGGTGGTAGTTACCGACATTTTTTCATTTTAAGGAATCTTTGAATTGGCTTTACAGAATTGCAAGTTTTTGGTCTAGAATTAAAGTACGCACAAAAATCTACATCGCGTTATACGATTTCATATCGGAAACAAAAAAAATTAAAAATTTTACTAATTTGAGCACATATGTATGTACAACTGTCATCTGACGACAATAACAAAATTACTGCAGTTTATATATATATATATATAATGTCACCAAGGCGACGTAGGGACAACATGTAGGAACAATATCGTGTAAATAAAACTAAGATTCAACGTCTAGAAAAAAAGATTTTGTAAAATGAAGTTTTATTAAGCAAAAGCACATTCAGGTTGATAGGATAAGCAGTATTGCGTGTAGCGAGAGATGGCGCAGCAATCAAACAAAGACAGATGCCTCTCGTTAGACAAGGATAGATATAGATATATAACATAGAAAACAGGATTAGAAATGTTGACATT
>NW_020225091.1:0-4608 GCF_003070985.1 Temnothorax curvispinosus | reverse complement strand
TTAAGTATGATACATGCATCTATCTACAGTTTGGTGAGCGCCAAACATACCGCCCACCAAAATACAACGAGTTGTATTTTACTGTCAATTTGAATCGGTCGCCTGTGGAGCAGGGCCCATCGGCAGGGGGCACAGCTTCACTAGGGGACGCGTGATCGTGCCGTCCGCCACCCGCACCGTGGCGACACGCGGGACGCCGTCGCTGCCCGGATGCAGCGCCTCCACTCGTCCTCGCCTCCAACGCAGAGGAGGCATGTTGGCGTCCTTGAGGAGGACTAACGCACCGACACCGAGCGGGTTGACTGAGGTCCACCATTTGGGACGCTGTTGCAGCGTATGGAGATACTCCTGATGCCAGCGCTTCCAGAAGTCCTGGTGTATTCGTTGGACGAGTTGCCACCGACTCAGCCGATTCATCGGTAACGGGGTCACGTCTTGAGTGGGAACGGAGACGAGCGGTTCCATCGTGAGGAAGTGTCCCGGCGATAGGACTTCGAGGTCGGCAGGGTCGGTGCTCATCGGGCAGAGGGGTCTGGAATTCAAGACGGCCTCGACCTGCGCGAGGACCGTCGTGAATTCCTCTATTGAGAGGACTTGATCACCCACGGTCCGCCGCAGGTGGGTTTTAAAGGTCTTGACTCCCGCCTCCCAGAGGCCCCCGAATTGGGGCGCGGAGGGAGGATTAAAGGACCACTTGATCTTCTCTCGCTCCGCTGCGAGGCTCATGCGGCTTTCTAGTTCCCGTGCGGCCCCTACAAAATTCGTTCCGCAGTCGCTGTAGAGAAGCGAGCAGCGTCCGCGTCGGGCCACAAAGCGTCGCAGCGCAGCGAGGAAGGAGTCGGTGGACAACGAGAAGGCGACTTCCAGGTGCACCGCCTTAACCGAAAATTATACGAAAAGGCACGCGTACACTTTGACGGAGGAGACCCCCCGGGCTCGTCGCGTAACTATGTTGAACGGTCCCGCGAAATCAACGCCGCTGATCGAAAATGGCTTGGCCCGTCGGACCCTATCGGCCGGTAGTTCCGCCATGAGGGGCTGAGAGGTGTGTGGATTTACGCGGAAACATTGATGACATCTCGAGAGTACGCGTTGTATAGCGCGATGCACCCCGAGGACCCAATAATGTTGCGTGAGCAGGTATTGCAGCGTGCGCCGACCAGGGTGCATGTTCGTGCGGTGCACGTGTTCGATAACGAGATCCGTGAGCCTATGTTTACAGGGCAGTAAGGCAGGGTGCTTGTTCTCGAATGTCAATCCGGATTTTGCAAGCCTGCCGCCCACCCTGAGAATACCCACCGGATCAAGGAAGGGAGCGAGCTTGCGAAAGGGCTTGGGGAGCCTTCTCCCGCTTTGAAGACGATCGATCTCATCGCGGAAAGCATCCGCCTGTACACTCTTCACAACGAGTAGTAACGCGGAATGCAGTTCGAGCTGATCTATGGCCAAAGTCGTAGGAGCAGATTTTGCACGGAAGTGATGTACAAACCTGAGAATGTATGCTATAATTCGGCCAATTTTCTCGATTGAAGAGAATCTTTCGAGCAATGAATGTACCGCGTCAGGCGGATCGAGCGCCACGAGCGATACGATTTTCTCCTCCTCGATCGGAGGGGTTTCCGAACCGTGGGAAGGCTCAACTCGGGGTTCGAAGCGAACAAGCCACTCAGGGCCCGCCCACCACATCGAACTAGCCACCAGATCGCGAGGATAAAGCCCGCGGGAGCAGTGATCCGCCGGATTGGACTTCGTGTCGACGTGACCCCAAGCTGATACCGGCACGTTGTCCTGAATGAGGGCAACGCGATTTCTAACAAAGGTCTTCCACCGTTGTGGTGCTGGGCGGATCCAGGCCCGGGCGACCTCGGAATCCGTCCAAGCATACTCGTCGTCAATGTCAAGGTGTCCGCGGAGGGTGCGCCGGACGTACGCGATTAATTCAGACAAGAGCAGAGCCGCGCAGAGCTCCAGACGGGGAATGGTGAGGGGGCGAAGCGGGGCGACCTTAGACTTGGCGCACAGTAATCGGACCCCGACGCCGTCGCGCGTAACGATTCGCAGATAAATCACGGCTCCGTACCCCAGCTCGCTGGCATCGCAGAACCCGTGGAGTTCGCAGCGATCTACATGGCACGAGTTAAACGCGCGAGGAACGCGAAGGGAAGATAACACGCCGAGCTCCGTCTGGAAACGACTCCAACTGCGACGAATGTCCATCGGAGGCTCATCATCCCAATCTAACTTGAGGGTCCACAGACGCTGAATCAAGCACTTCGCGGTAAAGGTGAGTGGGGCCAGAAAACCCAGGGGGTCGAATATGCGCGCTACTTCCGACAGTATAGTGCGTTTGGTGCACTCACGATCCAACGCGTTGACTTGAAACCCGAAACTGTCAGACTGTGAGTGCCACCGAAGGCCCAATATCTTCTGAGATTGATCCTCGCTTGACTCGAAATCTAACATCGATTGGCTACATAACTGCGGGTCGAGGCCCTCCAGCGCGGCAGGATGGCTGCTCGACCACTTTCTAAGCTCGAAGCCGGCGCTTCGGAGAAGCGATAGCAATTGGTCGCGGAGTGCACGAGCCTGTTCCACCGTCCGAACGCTTGTCACGACGTCATCCACATACAGCGCCTCGAGTAGAGCTGCGAACGCTAAAGGATATTTCTCGCGGTATTGATGAGCTAACTGGAGCAAACAATAGATCGCCAAGAACGGGGAGGCGCTAAAGCCGAATGTAACTGTTTTGAGGAGATAGTCGAGGATGGGGTCCGACTCCGAGAAGCGCCAGACGATACGTTGGTAGTTGCATTGCTCCGGGCTTATCCAAATCTGGCGAAACATCTGCTTCACGTCCGCGGTTAGAGCGATCGCTTCGGCGCGGAACCGAAGCAGGATGGCGAGCAGGTCCTGCTGCAGCTTCGGACCGCTGAGCAGGGTGTCGTTGATCGACAGACCGTCCGGGCCTCGCGAGGACGCGTTGAACACTACCCGCAACTTAGTGGTAGTGCTATCGAGTTTATACACACCGTGGTGCGGTAGATAATAAATGTGGCCATCCGACGGGAATGGATTGCGAATTACCTCCATGTGTCCGCTATCGAGATAGTCCCGCATGAAACTATTGTAACCAGCTCTGAACTCCGGATCAGATTTAAATCGACGTTCTAGTGCGCGGAGACGACTAACCGCAATGGAGCGCGAGCCGACGAATGTAGGAGGATCCGACACGAACGGGTACGAGACCACGAAACGACCCGAGGGGTCACGATACGTGGTCTTGGCGAAGATTTCTTTGCAGCGTCGATCCTCGTCCGAACAAGAAGCGTTCTCCGGCACCTCCTCCAATTGCCAAAAGCGACCCACCGATGTCGCAATCGACTCGAGCGTAGTCGCGAATGACCTCAGGGGCGCTGCCTGGACTGATGGGGATACCGCGCCCGTCAGAACCCATCCGAAGACTGAATTGAAGGCGTCGGGTTCTCCCCTTTTCCCCTTACGACGGCCCTCCCGTAGCACCGACACAAACGAGTCCGCCCCCAGGAGGATGTCAACACCGCCGGGCACGAAATATTCGGGATCCGCGAGCGGCAATCCCTTCAAGTGTATCCACGGCTGGACCTCCACCTTGTCATTAGGCAGCGGCGAGGTTATGCGCGAGAGGACCGTAGCCTCTATCGAGAACCGAGTGTCGTCGCGACCGCGCGCGCGGATCACGAGGGAGGTGAGGCCCCTCGTCGTGGCCGCCCTGGCTTCGTTTATCGCCAACACGGTTGCACTGTGTTTGGTGCGACGAAAGCCGCCCTTCCGGAGGCAGCCCTCGGTAATAAAGTTGGCCTGACTCGCGCTGTCCAGCAATATGCGTACGGGGAACGCATTGCCACGCGCGTCTATCGCCTCGGCTCGTACGGTGGACAGGAGGACGATTCTATTGGCCCGGCTAGTCATTGTTACAATCGGCGCATCCTCCGACTGAGGAGCGGGTACGGCGTCCGGTTCGGCAGGAGTCGCGCTAATGGGTTCGGGCTTAGGAGTAGTATTAGAGCTCTGCTCATAATGCAGAAGCGTATGATGCTTTGTGCCGCAGGACCGACATGCCCACGCGGACGGACAGTCTTTCATGCCATGCCCCGAGCGCAGGCAGTTGAGGCACAATCTCAAGTCTCGAGCCTTAGCCTGCCTCTCCCTCGGCGAGAGTTTTAAAAACTGGGAGCACTTCGACACGTAGTGAGACTCCTTACAAACGGGCCCGAGTCGAAATTTTACTCCTTCTTTCGACCTCTTATTTTCACATCTCAGGATTCTGGAGGATTTTGATAGGTTCTAATTGTATTGTACTTAGCTCCTACTTTGTGCCTGAAAACGGCAGAAAACGGACTGTTTCCCATTTTGAGGTTTAAAAGAGGAGTTATCGGTAAAACCCTCCTAAACCTCCTAAAACCCTCTAGATCCTACATTGATAGAAAAATGTACTAAATTTTAATTAATGTTTTCTCCAATAATCCTTAAAAGTATTTTTTTAATTCAGTTAATATTTTTCGAATGAAAAAATTATTCATCTAATTGAAACAAATTTTCTAAACCTAATAAAATATTTACTGAATTCAA
>NW_020225090.1:2321-2515 GCF_003070985.1 Temnothorax curvispinosus | reverse complement strand
AAATGCAAGGTTTACGACAGAGACAATTATAATTGACCGATTTTGAAGAGTTTTGAAAAAGGAGACAAAATTTAATTTGCGTGACGTCACAGCAGCGAGCGCTTTGCTACCATTTGCTACGGAAAAATTTGGCTGGACAGAAGCGAGCGCTTCTGTCCAGCCAAATTTTTCCGTAGCAAATGGTAGCAAAGCGC
>NW_020225090.1:1304-2221 GCF_003070985.1 Temnothorax curvispinosus | reverse complement strand
AGGAGAGGAAACGAGCGACTGCTCACGATTGCTAGGCTAGCGGAGTATCGGCTGAACGCACCCATTACTTAAGACGATCTTGAAGACTATGAATACCGGCCGTAAAGTCGTGAGTCGTAAGAATTGACTAATTGTAAAAGAATTTGAGGAGAATAATCGACTGTGATTGGCCTATTGTACTTTCCGTAGCTGAAACGAGATAAGACGTATATTCGGACGTCGGAGGAAGAAAAAGGATCGATAAAATCCGATTGCAGAAAGTGCAGATAAAACGAAGAGACCCGTGGCCATCGAAGATACCCCGCTCGATAGCCAATCCGCGTTCAACAAGTACGACATCCCGATTTCAGATTGCCGATTGCTCGCGGAATCTTCGAATTTCCCCAAACATATCGATCATCCCGTAAATCGCCTGGAAATCCTTCCTTGACGCACAGCGACCGAGTTTATTCGCGTGACAATTGACCGTTATTAGCGGGCAATTGGCGATTGCTTTTGATGGCGCCCGTCCTGCCGTATCTCGCGTCGTCTGCGTTCAGCCGTTCATTGTCAGCTGTCGTGACGATGCTCGTGACGTAATAACCGAATTACCGTGGTGGAGTGTCGGAGGCAGAGGGTTCAGTGTTCACGCCTCGCGTTATTTACCATTCTGCCCCGTCACCGTGTGATCGCGTCCGAATTCCGTTGACTGGGTAAACTCTCGTGGGTCTCGTGGCAGTCGTGGCACCTCTCGCGGCGACGGACGAGATGGACAGCAACAAGGACGAGGCGGAGCGATGCATGGAGCTCGCGGATCGGTTTATGCGGGAGAGAAAGTACGAGGAAGCCGAGAAGTTTGCCCGCAAGGCCCAGAAGCTCTATCCGACGAAAAGAGCCGAGGGTACGTGTTGTCAGCTCACGATCTCTCCACTCCGTTC
>NW_020225090.1:0-1294 GCF_003070985.1 Temnothorax curvispinosus | reverse complement strand
CTCTATTCTTTTGCGCGTATTGCCTTATCTTCTTTCTCTTTTTCCTCAACGTTTCTTTTGCTCGTTTCCACAATTCTTCTCTCTTCCTCGCGCTTCCCTTGGCCGTTGGCGCGATGGTCGTCCTCTTCTTCGTCGTGCCAATCAAAAGCGAGTCACACGTCCTAACGATTAGTCGTCAGTTAAATTTAGTGCACGCGCACATCGCGGCTGCTATTGCGGCTACACGGGCCCTTTGCCAGGGTACATCACCGGCGAACTCCGCCGATCGACGAACCCTCGATGAATATAGCATGCCGAGCTCATAACTCCGTCCCTTCTCAGATCACCGTCCGATCGTATCTCGAGATTTGACCGCGATTACATTATTTGTACGGTCACTATACAAAAATACATGATCCCGTGCGAGAGGAGATACTTTTATCTGTTATACACAGCTTATGTCTTATATACAGCAGTGTACATACGTAAATTTTTTACAAACTTTATGCGTAAAGTTCAAGATGTTTAAAATTATAACGAAATGTGTGCGCACGCAGAGATTTATACACTAACATAAATATATGCTCGGGAAAGGCAGAAAAAATATTGTAATATTAAACGATTGTTATACCTCCCCGGATGATTGCGTAAAGAGAATAATTATCGTGTTGAGCTAATAACTACGACGAATTGCGTACGTAGAAACGCATTATGAGCAATGTGCGTTAGTCGACGCAGACGAGAGACGAAGACGTGGTCGAGGAAGGCGCCCGGTGAGTCAGCGCACGGTGCTTAGTATTCTAGGCCGAAAATAATCTTATACTTCGTGTACCACAAAGCGCTACTCTGTAAGCTCAAAATGCGTGCTCGTGTCAGCTCGCCTGAGGCGTTGTGTCCATTAAAACGTTTCGCATTATCCGACATATTAGTCACGCTAACTTCGTGCCTTTTTCGTAATTGTGCCGAACGATCAGATATGATGAATTAATGATAGAAGTTAATGATAGAAAAAATATCTCCTTTATCATCACTGGTCGATTACTATATCGCAAAAATCCTGTGATGAACTTCCTATATCGATATTTATAATGCAAATACAGTGATTTATAGTATTTTACATGCCATATGTGCTATAACATTACATGCATTATATAATTATTTATGTTGTATCTATATTATATAATATAAATTTATAATTATTTATAAATTTATTATTAACAGTATTATTTATATATAATACTGTTATATACTGTTAAATAAATATAAATCTTTCTTGATATGTTCAATATTTCTGGCAATAACGCAATATTATTGT
>NW_020225089.1:2234-2555 GCF_003070985.1 Temnothorax curvispinosus | reverse complement strand
GTTGGGTCGGCCTTATAGGTGTCGGCCATAGGGACATTTACCTTAAGTCGAAATTGTCCGGCTAACTTCTATGAGGTGTTTTCTAAATAATAAAATATATTTCGACACTTTATCCAACTGATCAACAAAAAATTACGCTTTGATTACACTTCTAAAAAATTATAATTATTGAAAAATAAGGCCGGTATTCATAGTCCGATCTTATATTTCAAGACCGTCTTAAGTAATATCTTATGTTGCTAAGCCTGGCGAAAATGAGAAGTTTTGTGAACGTTTCTTTGGCGTTTACGTGAGCATTTGCGGGAGTTCGTTGAGAGTTTG
>NW_020225089.1:1701-2224 GCF_003070985.1 Temnothorax curvispinosus | reverse complement strand
CAACAATTTTCAAGATATCATAAAAAAGACTAAGGATATTCCACAATACCCGCATTTTAGTCCAGTCAAAATACGATTAGACCTAGAAAAAATTGCAACACAAGGTTTTATTACGTCATTGTGTTCAGAAAATACTGAACAACATATTCAAATTCCGCCATTTTCCGCTATCTCTAAGAATGTTTTTTATTAACAATTTATAAACAAATTCGTTTTTCTCCACAAATACGATGAATTTTGAAATTTTTGTAGAGATCGAAGTTGTAGAGCAGACAAATATCTATAAAAAATGTTCTTATAAATTTTTTGAAATATCTTATATTATTTGAGATATTTGCAACAAGAGCTATTAGGCTACGCGCGGAGCGGAGCGGAGAGTTCTAACAAGCACACGGCAGTCTCTACTGGTCGCTGCTAGTTCTCTAGGTTCTACAAGGAACTTGAGTTGGTTCTCGATACTAGTATATGTGGCTATGTATACACACACACACACACACACACACACACACACACACACACACAC
>NW_020225089.1:0-1601 GCF_003070985.1 Temnothorax curvispinosus | reverse complement strand
ACACACACACACACACACACACACACATATATATATATATATATACAGGGTGTCCGAAAAATTGCCTCCTCCACTTCGGGAGGTGATTCGGGACCCAAAAACAAGCAAAAAAGTTCATACAAACATAGGTCCGGAAATGAGCCGTTTCCGAGTTATAGCCACTTTTATGTTCAAAAATCGTAATTTAGAATCCGCTTAGCATCTCTCTTTCTTAATTATTTCTTAAATTAAAAATTTTTATTTTTAAATATTTTTAATTTTTTAAATTTTAATTTTTTTATTTTTTTTCAATTTTTCAATATTTGTAACGATTACATTATTTTTAAAAGAAATTAGTTGTTTTTACGGCTACTTGAAATCAGTTGTTTTTACGGCTATTCAAAATCAGTTGTTTTCACGGCTACTTGAAATCAGTTGTTTTCACGCCTATTCAAAATCAGTAAGTAAATCACGGCTTTTCAATGGCTACGTTTACACCCTGAAATTAGGCCGCGGCCTGTACCTCAAATTCGACCTAAATTATTTAGCCCGCCTGCTGTAAACAGTTGATAGACGACCGGACCTGGCTTCAGATCAGGCCGCGTATTTTAAGGTTTGTTCGCGTCGCATACTCCAATAAACACCAAGAGCACTTGGATCACGGATAAAAGGTGGCGATTGGAGCAGATGAGTTTTTGGAGTGCGTTGGAGTGATTAGGAGCATGGTGGGGCATGCGACGCGAACAAACCTTTAGTGACCCGACCTGAAATCGGCCGTTATCATTTGCGATGTAAACGCGCGATCAAGCGCGACGCGTCCTAAAATGACCTAAAAGCTTCATTTGCTTGTTCGGATTCGCTGCAATTCAGGGCGATCCCAAATACGATCCCGTCAATTTTTAGGTTTCTTTCGGTGTAAACGAATGATGACTAGACCTACTTCGGGTCACATAATATAGGTCAGGCCGCGATCAGGTCGCTGGGTGTAAACGTAGCCAATAAGTTTCAAATTATTATTTAACAACACCTTACTTTTAGGTTGTATCTAATCTTTCCGTATTCATCAATGGATCGTTTAAGTTTTAATGAATTAGCTGATATGCATCTTATGTATGGTCTTGCTCAAAGTAATGCTGCCGAGGCAAGAAGATTATACATCCAGTCTTTTCCAAATCGAGATGTACCGGAAATAGCGTCTTTTCGAAATGTAGACAGAAACTTGAGAGAATTTGGTAATTGTAATTTAAAAAAATTGAAAATAAAAATTTACAATTTTTGAACATAAAAGTGGCTATAACTCGGAAACGGCTCATTTCCGGACCTATGTTTGTATGAACTTTTTTGCTTGTTTTTGGGTCCCGAATCACTTCCCGAAGTGGAGTAGGCGATTTTTCAGACACCCTGTATATATATATGTATATACATATATGGAACAATCCACGTTACTTTTACCCCCCCCCCCTCTGTCCAAAATTGGTATGGACGGATTTTAATGACTAAGGGCGGAAAATGTTTGTCTTGAAAAGAGCTTTCGAAAGGCGTGTGGCATATATGCGCAATTCAACATGGCGTCATAGTTATGGCTGCTTAAAGGGATAAATTCAAAATTTCAGATTCAACAT
>NW_020225088.1:10033-12214 GCF_003070985.1 Temnothorax curvispinosus | reverse complement strand
CGCTCGGCGCTCCGAGTCGGTTGCCGCGCTAAGTCCGTTTGCGGACTGATACGCGAAATGGATAGTTTAAAAAAGGGCACACCGTGCCTTGTCTCGCCCGGCGGGTGTTCGGCCGGGCGGCATCCGGCTGATGCTCGCCGGGAATGATGCGTTTCGGGGCGCATCGTTACAAACGTTCTAATTAGTCTAACAATCAATAACAAACGACTAACAATCGATTCGTAAAAAAAAAATGTCGTAAGTCGAAATTGTCCGGCTAACTTCTATGAGGTAATTCTATAGTATACATGACGTAAACTTAGAGTTACCCAGGTTGAATTTATGAACGCAGCCCTACTGTTTCATAAAGGCCATCGCACACAAAATGCATAGCTTTGCATAAGCGTAGCATAAGGGCCAGGACACGAACATTGCCGTAGCGTTTTACGCCACCTTACGTGAGAATTGCCTTACGCCACACGTAAGCCAAACTTACGGCAACGCACATAGAAAAACGTAACGTAACATATCATACGTTACATGCGTTATGTTACTTTTCTATGTGCGTTGCCGTACGTTTGGCTTACGTGTGGCGTAAGGCAATTCTGACGGCAATTCTAAGGTGGCGTAAGTCGCTACGGCAATGTTCGTGCCCCGGCCCTAAGACCGCTAAACCAATGAGCATCCAGCATAAAGTCGCCATATTAATATAAATGAAATGTTCATTGGTCCAGCGGTTTTATGCTATGCTTATGCAGCCTATGCAATTTTGTGTGCGATGGCCTTAAGAGAGAGCAAGAGACCATCGTCGAATTATAGTTTCTCTAATAATTGCAATTTTTCTAAAAGACACGAATTTTCAGTATAAAAAAATTATTTAGTATAGTTAACATCATTGTTTCTTTTCTACTGCAACTAATATACTTTTAAAAACGAATATTTTGCAAATTAATAAATGCTAATTTTCTAAAAAATTAGTAATATATTTTCTAATAATTATCTACTAATAATCATTTACTTTTTAAAAATTACTAATTTTTCAAAAAATTAAAAATATTTTTTTTTAAATGAGTAATTTTTTTAAAAATTGACAATTTATTTTATATAATTGCCAATTTTTAAATTATGAGCAATATATTTCTGATTATTTATTAATTTTTCAAACAGAGTATTACATTTTCAATTAATTAATAATTATTTTAAATTTAGAGCTTAGTATTTTATTAATTACTAATTTTTTGTTAATTAAAATTAAAAACATTCATATTTTTTATTTTTGATTAATTAAAAATAACTGCCGATATCATTACTAAAAACAGAATTTTTGCCGATCACTGCATGATAGTTACAAAAAAAATTCATTCTACTCCGTAGAATGTGTCGAAGTAAGCAATTTTTTGAAGACGTAACACGTCCTTACTTTTGGAAAAACGGCGGGCGGGGGGGGGGAGGCTAAATTCAAAATTGTTCCTTAAAGTACAGACTTTACCCTTTAAAATGGGAAAAAAAACCTTTTAGATATGACAATTTTTCGCTGAGTTATGCTTATTTGAAGTTGGGCAAATTTTTAACGTAAATTTTTGTTGCCCAGTGTATATTAGATATTGATTTTAAAAATATTATTTACCTGTTATAGCATCACTATTGTTACGTCCTGCGGACTCCACGATATCCCTTTTTCGCGGGAATTCTTATGCGCCTAAGATAGCCCTAAGATTAGGATAAACAAGCCGAGTACGGACGGTTATCGATCGGAGTGAGGTTAGATCTCCTCGCATTCCTTTTTTTTATGATCAAACTACCTATTTGCTTGGGCAACTAAAAGCAACCTCTCAGATGACAAATTACTAACAGACGGGGGATATGGTGACCAGATTCTCGTCAACCTCGTCTGGCCCATAACTATAAATCCGGCGACACGACGCGCAGAAAGGAGCCTTAACTTCAGACGAGGGATGATGGGGATCTGTATTATATCGCGCGACTCACTCAAAACTGGCCGTGCGATGTTCCGACAAACAGAAACGAAACCTAATACGTGCTTTTAGAAATCTTAAGAGCACGTGGCGGAAGTTTCTGTTTGCAATAAAACTGCACTTAAAATTGAGAAGTATGGATCGTCTGTCAACATAAAAACAGGGTCGCGAGATAAGTAAGGAACCCTAATAAAAGAGAAATCGGCGAGAGCCGAAAAACAAATGC
>NW_020225088.1:0-10023 GCF_003070985.1 Temnothorax curvispinosus | reverse complement strand
TGCAATGGAAAAGCCGCGTCAGCTAAAATAACAAAAGGAACAGATTGATTTATATTAGGTAAAGGTTTATCTTTTGGCACATTTAATGGATTTTGTGGATTATTTATGTATTTCGCTAAATCACTTTCACGAAAAACTCCTCCATCACTTACCCTCCCATTAACACGAACATTGACGTATATAAATTGATAATACGCATTAACTAATGCTAATAAAACAATGCTATCTGTACCCTTATAATTGTGATACAATGATCCTTGACTGAAAGGAACTTTAAACTCAATGTGCCTGCCATCCATCGAACCGATGCAGTTTGGTACATTCCATTGTCTCAAATAGTTGTCAGCAATATGATTCCATTCTTCTTCGGCATCTGGAATCTAAAATATTAGGTATATTTTATTTAAAATATTCATGCATATTCAATACTAGGAAATAAAAATTATAATTTTAAAACTCACCTTTAAATATTCATTTTTTAGTACTTCATAGATTACTCTAACTGTTTCAGGAAAGATCTGCGATAAATTACAAGCAGGTACTCTTGTTGTGAATTCCATACTGCGATAAGATTCTCCGGTTGCTAAGTATCGTAGAGTTAAGGATAGTCTTTGAATTGGTGAAATACACTTTCGTATAACTGTATCTTGTCTCTGAATGAATGAAGATACTTTATCTACCAGATTGTTAAATAATTGATAATCCATTTTAAAGAATCTATGAAAAGACTCTATATCTTCAGAAACAAGTTCATTGAGCGCTAAGTGAACAGATCCTCTTAATTGAAATTTTCTTCGTAGAATCCACTCTCTTGTCCACTATCTTCTTTGTCTTTTTTCTTGTATTTCTCGCTGTTTTTGTTCTTCTTGCTGTTCTATAGCCACAGCAAAAGCTGCAAGAGTCAGCAACTTTATGAGTTTTTTTTTTCGCTGAGTTATTCATTTCTCAATATTGTTACATTTGACACTGCAAATAGATTATGTACATTAACTTTTTCAGTTGAAAGCAGTTTGTAACGGCCCAACTTTATCGTCGAACGCAGACTAATTCGCCGGATCAGGAGTTCGACTGAAAGACCCAGAAACAATAATCAATCGTAAAATAAAATAGAAAGCTTTATTCAATTTGATAATTACAGGCCATGCGGAACGCGGGTTGATAGCTGGACGCGGTATTTACACAGATTGGTAGTGCATGTGCACTCGGCGCGGTATACGAGATAACAAAGGGACGCGGTATTTACATAGATCGGTAGTGCATGTGCACTCGGCGCGGTATACGAGATAACGAAGGGACGCGGTTTTACAGCTGGACGCGGTATTTACATAGATCGGTAGTGCATGTGCACTCGGCGCGGTATACGAGATAGGAATGGACGCGGCTTTACGGCAGGACGCGGTATTTACACAGATCGGTAGTGCATGTGCACTCGGCGCGGTATACGAGATAATAATGGACGCGGCTTTACAGCAGGACGCGGGAATTACAGAAATCGGTAGTGCATGTGCACTCGGCGCGGTATACAAGATAATAACGGAGCGCGACTCTACAGAGAATAGTGAAAC
This sequence comes from Temnothorax curvispinosus, assembly GCF_003070985.1. Lineage (NCBI taxonomy): Eukaryota > Metazoa > Arthropoda > Insecta > Hymenoptera > Formicidae > Temnothorax > Temnothorax curvispinosus. Next base: position 8,458 of record NW_020225088.1, on the reverse strand, counting down.
GCGGTATATTACAATGCTCGGTGTTGCCCGTACATTCGGACGGTAAGACGAAGGCGGGCTTACAATACTCGAGGGACGCGGTGTTTTACCGGGGTGCGTGTGCACCTGGTGCTGTATGCCGGCAAGGCTGAGACCGTGGGCGGGAACGCGTTATATGCAACGGAGGATTGCGGGATCCCGGGGTTACGGTCGCGAGAACCCTCGCTACGAGGCCGAGCACGCTCGACCTCGTTGTGCCGTGGCCGTTGGGAGTAAGTGCGATGGAGTTCGGAAACACCTGAGAACGCTCAGTCGAGGCTCATACTCTGGACCTCGTTTTGTGTGTCGCCTTGGGATCTGGAGGGTAGGCTTCGCCAGGAGCAGCGGAATGCCGTGGTAGAGACGAAGTGTCGTCTCGCCGAGCGCGCCGGCTTATATATCGCTCGGCGCGGCAAGGTCGGCAGGAGGGGGCCGATCGTCAGGCGAATCGCGCGGTGGTGGGAGCGGCGTGATCCCGCGCGCTCGTTTCCGGCGGGAATCAGCTCCCGTCGGCGCTCGTCGGCGTCGTGCGGGAAGGCACTGGTGCGGCGGGTTCCCCGCGCACACAATGCGTTTTGAACGTTTAAAAAATGTGGGCGCACCGCGCCCTGTCCTCGCCCGACGGATGATCGGTCGGGCGGCATCCGGCGGGTGGTGGCCGGGGACGATGCCTTAGCGTGAGGGGCGCATCGTTACAACTACAAGTTTGTATTAAAATTTTACGTTTATTGTTTATTTTTAATGGTTAGAAATATACTTTTTTCTCTCTCTCTCTCTCTCTCTCTCTCTCTCTCTCTCTCTCTCTCTCTGTCACTTACCTATTTCATTTCCCAAAATAAATTAAAATTTAATCAACGTTGGCGTCGGAATAGGCGTCGTCGTCAGTGTGACCGGCAAGATAACGGCGTCCCAAGCGGCTTCGCTGTCGTCGCCAAAGCAGTCGCACAGTCAGGGCAGCAAAACCATTTCTCTAGGAAAGTCTTTGTAGGCGGACTGACATCGACGAGAAGACGAGATCACGGCCAGTTTCCGCCACTTTGGTCCGTCGTAGACTGGCCGCACAAGGCAGAAAGCAAATCCCGCCGAAAGGCTACGCGTTTCTTGTTTTTTTTCAGGACGAGGGTTCAATGCAGCAGCTGATAGACGTTTGCATATAGGATGAGAACAAGATTTATCTTTGCGTAAAAGCTCGCTTATGGGCCACGATCAAGACGGCAGCTTGTGCAGATCCGACCATTCCAATGACGGCTCAGGGCTTAGCGCAGCTCAGCGATGCCGACTTCACCTAACGCTCGACTATAACGTTATCTAGAGTCATCAAAGTCCAACTACTTCTATTCAAGAACTTAAATCGAGGACTTGGACCGATTTCTAGCATCGTGTACACAAGGCTTTAGAAACAAAATTAGCCTGAGAACCACAATCTAGCAACACACGACTAAGTTTTTGCGCGTCCGTATCATCGTAGACGTACACGACAGCCGTAGATAGCATGACGTACTTGCCGTCCGAAAGTCGCAACGCGTGCACCACTAGCGCAGTTGGCGATGCCGCTGAAATCGGCTTTACGTTGGTTTCCTGATCGCTATCGGGTATCTCGGCAGCTGTGGATGCATGCAGTAACGTGTTATGTTTCGCCTCACATACTCGACAATTACCTGATGGGCACTTGTTCGCGATATGAGTTGTAAAGCGTAAATAGTTATGGCAAACCTTTAATTTGCGAATTTCCGAATTCCGACGCGGAACAGGGAAAGCTAAAAAGTCCTTGCAATAATATATAGTCCCCACTGCAGTAATGGTCCCCACTGCAGTAAGTACACTTGAATTTCAACGTCGCGACACACGCCGCTTGTTGCTTCCCGTTCGTCGAACGCGCGTTAACGTTCTTTGTAGAAATGGCATCTGACTTGCCAGTAGCTTCAAGGACTTGGCAACAATGGGTAATGAAATTGACGAGCTGTTTGAAAGTCGGAAGCTCATGCCCGGTCAAAAAGTTTGCTATTCTCGCAATGTTAACGAGTCGAGTTTAGAGCTCAATACGTACACGAGTAGATCATCCCAATGAGATGTCAGACGTCTTAGTGCCTGCAAGGCATGTATGTGCTTTAACGCGCCGTCGGCAATTCGCCTTAATTCGCAAGCGTTTTCTTTACTCATAGACGGCAGCTCCATAATGGCTTTAACATGCGTGTGCACGATGATACGCTTGTTATCATAACGCTCTTTTAAAAAATTCCACGCGATTTCGTAATTGAGATCCGACATCTCGAGGGAGTTAATCACGTCGCTCGCCTCGCCGGTTACGGACGCTCGCAAATATTGTAACCTCTGAACGTTGTTTAGCGACGCATTCGAATGTATGATTGAGTTGAAGACGTCGAAAAAAGGAAAGGAAACCACTTGTAGTACTTGCCAGAAAATGTCGAAAGGTTCAGCTTGAGCAGGCGTACGTGGGTTGCAGCTTCTGGCGTTTCGGAAGCCGCAGCATAGCGTGACGCAATACAATGTGAGCTTAGAAGTTCCCGAATTCTAGCGGAGAGACTAAAGAACGCCTCCTCGAATGCAGCTCGATTGTTAAGTTCGCCATCATCTATGATTTCTATAATTGTGATTGTACCGAATTGTACTCTGACCAACTGTTCTCCAACTTTGCCCGACGCTCCTCAAGCTGAGCCGTTACCGACGGAGTAACGGCGTCGATATTATCAACGTACGTCTTGATCCGCGTATAGGATCCCTTGATAACCGCGCGCTGTTTCCGTAACGCGATCGGCTCCCGCTCGGTAGCCATCTTGAAATTACGCTACAAAAGATTTCTCGAGAACGATTGTATAAAACGCGACTGAATTGAACCGACGCGAACGCTGGTTGCCACTCCTACCTGGTAACGCAAACGAGCGCTAATCCTCTCGGCGAGGTTCTGGCGTGGTCCTCCTCTGGTACCCGGGCGGACGTCGCTGGGCTGCGGACTCTCTCGATGCGTCATGGTACTGCAGGACGTGGCGAACGGACGACGTTCGGCTGCGAAGAATCCCTGGTTCCGTTGCGGGAACGTGCGGCGTTAGGCTACGTTGGCGCCTCTCGTACCGTTGCGTGCTCTTGAGTTATGTCCTCGACGGGCGTGCTCTTGTTTGTCCTAATAAGGACGTGAGCTGCGACTGGTAGCTCACTGGCGGGTCTCCTTGTAGGGCCCCCGGTTGGCGGGTTTCGTGCCCACGGCACGATGTTTCGACGGCGTGTTCGCGGTCTGGCAACAAGCTCGTCGTGTTTCTGAGCTGGGATCGTTGTAGCAACGCATCGAGGTCGGGATGTTGCTTGCGACCGGATGCTTACTGACCACCTCAAATGGCGGATGTCTTGGATATTCGGCTAGAAGGACCAATGTTTGAAATAGGCCTCGTGGCCTCCACGCAGTTGATCGAGTGGTTGCGTCCTCAGGATCGGGTGTGGTCGAGAAAAAAAAGATTCTCTTCCTTGCTTTGTATATTTATTGCGTAAATCACTCTGGTGGTACAACGGAAAAAGCGCGGTCTATTGCTCGACTTGACGGAATGTGCGATTCGTACGACGATCACGATGATTCTCTAGCGATCGCTAGTAATGGTGGGGGAACGCCGCTGCGAGCACGGCCGTCATTAGGCGAAATAAGACGAGAGCGCCCGCGAATAGCAGACACGACAGCGCGGGGTAATCGTGAATTGGTAAAACAAAAGCGGACTCGGCATATATCATACATTATAATATTTATATACATATCTACATGTATATGCATATCAATTATTTTTATTATAAAAACAGAGTAGGTTTACAAAAAAATAATAGTAGATATTATGCTTATTTGAATATCGTGCAATATCAAAATAATTATTAAATCAAAATACACTTTAAAAGAAATTGTAAAGTATAATAAAGTGAAACAACCTAGCTTCCGAAGCGCGGATTCGCTCGCGGCTAGTTATGGTTCGGAGTAGGCGCGGAGGAAAGACACACGACTCGGTTTTCTGGACAAATTAATAAAGATTTATTCTAGTGACAGAATGTACAAGCGTCATGGTTTTAGATACAGGCTGAAATCGCGGACGGAACGGTAACAAAGATTTCCGCTAAAATATATACAATGATTTATACAATGGAGTGACGGCGCGGGATATTTACAAAGGCTCGAGTGCCGGGCCGCGTTATAGAGTTTCTCGGGCGGAGCCGGTGCTCCCGGTGTCGCGGAACGAGACGCGCCAAAATGGCGCGAAGCGCGGACGCGGCGATGAAATCGCGGAAATAGCGCGAAGCGTGGACGCGGTGATGTAATAGCGGAGATTTTGCCCGGTAGCGGAAGAACCGGTTTAGCGCAAGTCCGCGAGAAGCGCTCAGTGGAGGCAGAGTACGGAGGCTCTACCCCCGGTGCGGTGGCAGGCTACGAGCGGCTAGATCGAGGAAGAAAGGCGCGAGTCCAACCACCAAGAAGCGCTCGGTGGAGGCTGCAAGCGTCTGGCGGTACCCGGCGAGAAGCGCTCGGTGGAGACAGAGAAGCGCTTTGCCCCCGTTCGGGTAGTCTCGTGGAAGAGGAGGCTGGTCGTCTATCAAGACACACTCGGCGAAGGCAGAGTATGCCACAGGCTCTCTACCCTCGTTCGGACTAGCGGTACGTGAATTTAGGATCGGTGCGGTCGGTGAGATGGATCAGGAAATCGCAAAATAGCGTTAACGACGCTCGTTTATATACCCGTCGCGACGGCGTTAAGGTGCGATTTCATTGACGCTAGAAACCAGCGGCAGCGTCAAAAAAATGTAGTGGGGGAAGAAGTTCAGACCGTCTCAACTTTTTAGCGTACCGCAAAATTCAACAGAACTTCTTCCCCTACTACATTTTCTTGACGCTGCCGCTGGTTTCTAGCGTCAATGAAATCGCACCTTTACGGAGTGGCGGGGGTAGCGACGGGAATCGCGAGCGCCGGGGCGGTGCGGCGGAACGGTCGGGGAGTACGGTGTCCAAACGCCGCGATTGCGTTCGGCTGTCTTCGGTTGCCTTCGGCACCGCTCGGCGCGTTGAGGCGGTTGCCGCGGTAAGTCTGTTCGCGGACTTCCTAACTACTTTACATGGAATTAAAATAAAGTGGGCACATCATGCCCGTTCTTCGCCCTGCGGGTGGTCGGCCGGGTGGTCTCGGCAGGATGTTAGGCCGGAACGATGCAGTTTTCGGGGTGCATCGTTACAAAAGTACTAATAATGTGTAACAATGCGCCCCGAAACGCATTGTCCCCGGCGAACATCAACCGGATGCCGCCCGGCCAAATATCCGCGGGCGAAACAAGGCACGGTGTGCCCTTTATTAAAATGTTATCTCACGTAGAAGTCCGCGAACGGACTCACCGCGGCAACCGACTCGAAGCGCCGAGCGGTGCCGAAAACGACCGAAAGCCGCCGAACGGAATCGCGGCGTCGGGACGCCGTACTTTCCGAACGCTCCGCCGTTCCATCCCGGCGCTCGCAATTGCCGTCGCGTCTCGTTCACAACAAAATTTTGCATTTTTGCTGAAAAACTTCGTGTACCTCCTATTAAATCACGGAGATGAATTTTGATAAAATTGTTAATTTTTTGTGGAAGTGAATAATTTTTAAATTCATCACTTTTAACCCTAAAGAACATTCCTTAATTTTCTCATACGTGAAAGGCCAAACGGGGTAATAAATTACCCCAAACTTGTACCGCGTGTATAATGTTTCTATTTGTTGTTAGAAAACTTTGTAATAGATAATTTTGTTTGCTTTTTAATAGGAAAGACGATAGTAGTCATCATTTTATTATTATTATTATTATTATTATTTTGTAGTAGTAAAAAAAAAACAGTAAACAAATTTTGAAAAACAAAACAAAAGACCAAAAATTTGGCTGAAATGACTCTTTTTTTATAAAAAATGCTGTAGTTTTTTATGAAATTCACCGATTCTAAAAATTCCAACGGATTTTGAAAGACGAATAGACAACCTTCAAGGGCATGTAAGCGACTTTTTCGTTTCTTAAAAAAAAAAAACATATTTCTTTGAACGTCTAAAGTAGAGGATATGACGAAAAACTGTCGGATGGGAAAAATCGCAAGAAATGGAAAGTAAAACAGATTCTGTCGATTATTATTTATTTGAAAAGTAGTCAAAAGTTATAAAAGTATATGGAAACAGTAAAATTAACTCCACAAAAACTTTACAAAGTTTTAATCAGTTGCTGTGCAAGAACAGCAAAAATGAAATAATTGACCGAATCTTAAACAATTATATATGAAACAGAGGTAGAATTTTCCAGGGAGTGCTATAAAGTGTATAATTTTTCGTTACCGATTTTCACAAAAAATCTGAAATATACTTTACTGTGGTAAATGTCGAACGTAAACGGCCGAGGGGGGATAATACGTTACCCCAAACGATTTTCTTTTTCGGGTCACAGCTGCTGCACAGATCTAACGCACTCGCTGAATGACGGAGGTCGACTGCCGGATGACTAAACTAAATTATGGTTAGGGTCTTGGTATGAAAACTAACCTTCCTAAGTCAGGGGCGTAATTTGAATTTCGCGTGGAGTAACGTATTACCCCACAAATGCTCTTTAGGGTTAATATTCTGAAAGATCCTCTCACAATAGCTTGTTGTTTGCGTTTCCGGTTGTAAGTCGGTCGCGCCAATTAGCTTAAGCGCCGGGTTTGACTCCGACAGGGATCAAGCGGGCGAAAAAATAGGACACCTTGTTGAATAATAATTGTGCACAACACTTGTTTAATTCAAGTATGTACAACAAAGGAAAGTTATGCCGAATCGCCGTTACAGTTGGAATAGGCGCGGCAGGTATATACAGCGTGCACGTGATTGCGTGATTCACAGGTAGCGCGGTGCACGTGACGCAGTTGTGTTAGCCGGGCACGAGGGCACGTGAAATGTGAGTGTTCAATGTGCTCGAACGGCTCCGGCTATGTATGAGCGCACTTAGGGCGCGTGTAATTAGCACTGATACGCGCATTGATACGCGGATGTTCACCACTCGCGTGATTGCGACGGTGAAGCTGCAGACGCACGGAGGCGCACTAATAAGCGCGGCAGCGGGCGCACTGACCGTTTCACGCGGTCGATCCTCACCGTCGTGCATTCGTCAAGTCCGCAAGTATAATCGTTTCACGCGATAGTTACGACCCATCGTGCATACGGAAACTTGTTGTGCCATTAGTGCACCCGCCTTTATAGTGCCACACCTGAGCACGCTCGGCCCGAGCCAAACCGAATGAGCACACGCATACTTTGGTGTGTACGGCATCTGAACAAATTTGCACGACGCTTGCTCAAGTATCTATTTGGAAGTATTCGGAAGTGATCCAGACGTTCGGCAGGTAGTGAAAATACGCGTTACGCGAAAAAAAATGGCCCATGTGAACTAAGAACATTCAATTCCGCGTAACAGAAAACGCGGAATGTCTCTGATTGGTTACGCGATACGCGTTACGCTGAAAATATCAGTCCATGTGACCGTAGCTTTAATCGTAATTAAATCGATTATTCAGACGGTCGATTATTTGCGAATCGATTATTTTTTCTTGGTAATCGATTATTTTCAGGGATTTTCAGCCATTTTCATTGACTCCTACACATGGGACGCAACACGCTTGCGCGCGGCAAGAAGCGACACGGTAGCCAATCAAAGTTCGCCAACTGCCGCCGCACGGTAAACGTTACCGCGTTCAGTTGCGCATTCCGTGTGCCCATTTTACTTCAAAAGTTCTAATTACGTGTTTATGTTAAACAATTTGGTGTGTATCGCCGATCGCGAGCGACTTGAGGCTCGATTTGAAGCGAGTGCAGCGAATAATTCTGCCATTACAAGAGTCCCCGGTCGTATTGTTTTATTATTAATAGAAACTCGGCGACGATTCACTCGTTTCATTGTGTCAATCACGGCGGTGAAACCAGAGGTCGACCAAGATCGACGAACGACGACGACGAGGACAATCCGTAAGTACTGTTTTTATAGCATCAAAACGTATCTTTTTCTACTTGCGTTAAAGGTATATCAAAACTTAAAACAACATAGGCTTAATTACCTTAAATAATTGTACAGGGATTAAGAAAATAGCTGTGTCTATACATAAATATATATATTTAATCGTGTATGTATGTATATATATGTATGTACTTTACATATATTTTAGTCATACTTTTTTCATATTTTAATAAAGATTAAAAAGAAATTAAATCCAAAATAGCTAACAGAGTTGCTACTACAGTAATTTTATATTTTATATTTTGTGTCTTGTCACGTCTAGATCCGTTAAGGTAGAAGCACATAAAATTGCAGGAGCCATGAGCACGAATGCAGAAGCCATATGCGCATGCGCTATGGTGTCTGCATACTGCCTATGGCTTCTGAATTTTCAATCTACATAAAAATACATAAACATAGTG
>NW_020225087.1:0-7140 GCF_003070985.1 Temnothorax curvispinosus | reverse complement strand
TCTCCTTCACGCGTTTGAACAACGCAGTCACCTACGGGACAATAGCGGTTATTATTAAATCAAAACGAGGATTTACACGTCAAAAATTAATCCTTAACCGTTTCAACGCTTCGAGAAATATGAGGTGCATATGCAAGACTGTAACGTCGCTCAAGCGGCGAATAAGCAGAGTTCGTTCGCGTTTCGAATTTGTTTTAAACTTGTAACTAACTCAGGAATAAGCTTCTGATTTTTTTTTGCATAAATGGTCACCTGAGGTAATTTTTACACCCTAATTAAAAGTCGTTGTTATTAATTACATATTGCATATTTTTAATTGTCTATAATTTATTACTATTTGAGGACGATAGATGTACTCAACATTTTCTAACAAACGTAAAAAATATATATATATTTAAAAAACGAAAGAAGCACACATTAAAATTATTGTGACGTGAGCTTCATTTTTTCGATACTGTGTAAAAATCATCTCAAGCGCACCGTTCATCCCGGATTAAAGAGTAATTAAAAAATCGACGGAAGAGAAGTATTACCCTGTCGACCAGAATTTCTAAGTACTTTGGAGTGTACTGTCGCACGTAGAGCGCACTGACCGCCTCGCCGAATACGCTTCTGGTCAGTTGGTAGCAGGGGGCTTCCCATTCCTTGACGGCGGTGACGTTCGCAATGTCGTGCCACGTGTCCATCGCGTAGAGCAACAGCAATCCGTTATGAATAATCCTTCGTGATTTATCATAATTACGATTAAGTATTAATCGATATACAAGGTACAGTGTACGTACGTTATAATTATGACTGGCTAATCAATACGAGATATACGTCTCGAGCAAACTACATGATTATTTATCATTAATATAGATAAGATATTAATATAAATTGATAAATGTTAGTATTATATTAAATATTAATTAGTATACGTATTATGTATAATGTATGTATTTATTCACAATATCATATAATCTATTGCATTGTTGAATATCGATTCTCTCGGTTTCCCAACTAGCCTATCGTGGAATCAATCCCTCCCGGATTTATTATGTTCCATTATCGACATTTAACCCCTGGGTTTCCAGGGAGAAAGAGAAAGAGAGAGAGAGAGAGAGAGAGAGAGAGAGAGAGAGAGAGAGAGAGAGAGAGAAAGAGAGAGAGAGAGAGAGAGAGAGAGAGAGAGAGAGAGAGAGAGAGAGAGCTCAGATTCGGCAAAGGACTCGGGTTCGTATCACGAAGGAATAATATACATGCACAAATTGTTATTACGCGTGCGAAATTACAACGATATGGAAAATCCGTACCGTTTGGAGGAGCGATTCAATAGCTTGCCAAGGCTGCGAAAGTAACGTGGAGCCGTAATGTAGACGTAAATCTGCTGGTCCTCGGATGCGACGTACGTCGGCGGTCGTACGCGATTCGTGTCGTTATTATCGCTGTGCAGATCGGCGCCGTTCTCACGGTAGCGTAACGTAGTATTCAGCAGCGATCTCCATTTTATCTGTCCCAGGATCGTCAGATCAAACAATCCTCTTTTATTTTTTGAGAGAAGAAAGATCGATCGAGAGATCAATAAAAAAAAAGAGAGGGGGGGCTGATCGATGATTAAAAGACCGGAAAAAGATATAAGAGCACCCTCGATCTACTGCGAGCCGAAGGGTAAGGGTATCCAAATCCAACTACAAGTCAAACGAGCCAATACATTCTTATTGCTAGTTATAGATTTAAACTACGAGTTTAATCTGAGCACCGTTTACAATCGACTTCTATTATATAGTTATCGTTTACGATGAGAATTGTTCTCATATATCTTCTTTGCTAACGATCGAACGTAGCGGAATTTCGTGTGGCTAAAGAGCCCGTGATATATCAAGCTGGTACTTACGTAACCAAAGCTTTCTTGGAGATAAGTAACGTTGTAAGTGACGTATACCCTCTGTTCAACGTCCACCCAATTGTACAAGTCTTTGTGCTTCGGATAAATCTAAAGATAACAAGATACGCGCGCTTTATTCGCTATTTAATTCATGTAAAACGATGGCGATAGAGTCTCTCACCTTCTCGAGCGATAAGCAAAACTGCAAAAGTAGATCCGTTTCCGACGATTGTTCCTTAGGATCCATATTTTTTGGCAAGAACCCTCGGACAATCTCTCGAATTTTACGCGATCTTTGTACGTCTCTGTTTTTCTGGAAAAACATACCGCGGCGTATTTACGTGAAATACAGGCAGGATATTATATTTTAAAAAAAGAAGCGTCCTAAAAGCGCCGAAGAATTTAGAGATGTATATAAGCTTGTCGTTCTTTTTCTTTTTATTACCGTGCAAAATTTCGAGCCAGGATCGTCGAATGGTCCTTACCTGGTCCTCTGCGAGAAACTCATAATTCTGGTGCTTGGCAGGAAAATCAAGATATACGGATGATTTTGTGCGATCGTAAAGATCTACGTCGACGTATAAGTCGAAGAGGGGCGCGCCATTTACTTTCAGCAATGCGGAGATTAGAGAGGTGATGTCGGTCGATTCCGGGCTTTTCGGCAAAAGATAACCACCAAGTTCGTTCAATAGTTCGTAAACTGAAAGAGGGAACACATTAACACTGCCTTATCGTCGTACGGGGCGTACTTCGTGTATATATAATAATATTAATAGAGGACGCATATTTTGCGTAATTAAAAAGATTTTATTTGATTTATCAAAATTAAAATAATTAAACAATTATCGAGAAATTTTAGATCTGCCCTCATCCGATTTTTATTGATGGTCTAGCAAATATTAATAATAAAAGAATCTACGAGCTAATGACTGATTATTTGCATAAAATTATATTTCACAATTCACTCGGTTGATTGAATTTTATTCGATTGATCGAAATTCTGCAAATGATAGAATAACAATTGTTAAGAGATTGTTCAGGTCTGTTTGGTTGTCGGATATCCGACTTTCATTGATGTCTAGAAAATTTTAATTAATACGATATGTTTTTAATAATAAAAGATAACTACGATATCAGCTGTTTGTGAGCCGAAGTATCATGAGTAACTTTCTTTTTACCGGGTGTAAAATTTACGGGTTTCTTCTTGAAGTCTCGACAAGTATCGTAAAACTGCCCAAGCTTCTCGAAGGCAGCGACCATTTGCCCCGTCTCGTTTGTCAGCGTTTCTAAAACAATAATACTCGCGATTAAGATGATTTCCTGGAAGGAAACGTCGTTACTGTTCGCGAAGAAAGCTGAACTAAGGGGCAAGGCACACTACTGGCTGAAGATCTCTCTCAGATGATCTGATTAGACAAGCCGGGGGTAATTCGTCGACCTTGAATCACGCGAATAAGCGTTTCGAAGGTTGCGTAAAAGTGTGAGAGGGTTTTAGAGAGGCGTCCCGCCGTTCCCGCGTTAAAGCAAACCGGCGTAACACACGTATGTTGTACGTGTAACACGTACGTGTATCGATTAATGTGCATTATTTATAGTAACGGCAAGTCGGCCGTTCGATTTCACCTCGCATCAGAGTCCGATAACTTTTCATCGAACGGCACAATCCTTTCCGCTCGTTTCTTCCGTTTTTTTCCGGAGGTTACGAGCGTGCGAAGGTGTGAAGGAGACTTCCGGGGGAGACAGCTGCTCGGACCTCGTTCCGTGCGTCACGAGCTCGTCGTCCCTCGCGCGGTTCATCCCTTAACGAGACAGCGCCCAAGTTTTCGATCCCGTCAACCCAATATCGTTTCTTCGTATCGTAGCCGATGCTTATCCATCTCCCCTTTAAGTTTCGATCCCCGAACCGAGTTATATTATCCTGACGACAGGGCGATCCATACGCGAGCGTAGTTGGTGCCAGTCGCTCGGCGCCAGTCGCGCCGGCGACACCACTACCACCACCACTACCACTATTATCGTGTCCACGATAGATTCTTACACGAAATTGAGGTCGTGTTCTCTGTCCAGACTCTCCCGTTTGAATCTCTGCCATTGGAGATTAATATGTCGCCAATTACACCCGTCTCCCTCACCCCGTAAATCCGCTTTCTTTCCTTTTTTTTTCTTTTCCTCATCGGCACGAAGATCGCACAATAGTTGCGACGAAAAGAGGACAAAGAAAATCGATAGAATTGCCGAGATATCGTCGTTATCGTCACACAATGCTTCGATATTCAATACGCTCTTTAGGATCGTCGAACGTAATGTAATAAAAAAGAATTGTAAAGGAATTTCTACAAAACTGTGTAAAAAAAGTCTACAAAGTGCGAAGACGTTTAATCGTCTCATATAGACTACTCCAATTTAATCGCATTATATGTAATAAAACACTGATCTATTTTAGCCCAATTTTTCCTTGCTGAAAAGGTAACTCTTCTAATATTATTTCTGCAAAACAGATATTTTTGCAAACAAAAATATAGGGATATACTTTCGAATGACCCCTGCTCCCGATCGACCTAAAGTTTTACACATAAGTTGTTTTCGATGTGATGAATAAAGTACGCATGATCCCAACTTTGAAAAATTAAAAAAAATTTTTATGACAGCACTTATCCTAACCCAATTGTATGGATGAAAAAGCTCTGTGGGAGGCTACATCTCCAAAAAAACTAACCTAACTCAACTCAATTGTTGTGTGGGTGGGAAAGTGTATGCGTGAATACAGTCGATTTACACTTTCTCATCCACAACAAAATTATAATAAAAGATTTATTACTTATATCAAAAAGTTGGTTACAATTACTGGTAAAATTGATAAATATGCTATAATTTATCGTAGATTTACCATCGTATATTGAAAATTATGCACAATAACCGATAATTATACATATATAATTACCGATTTTATCACTTTTACGGTAACATATATATCACATAGAATTGACTTTAGTCGATAAGTGTGCTATCATAAAAAAAATTTTATTGATTTCCCGAAGTTGGGACCACGCGCACTTTATTCCTCACATCTAAAACAATTACTTAAGTATGTGTAAAACTTTAGCTCGATCGGGACCAGGGGTCATTCGGAAATACACCCAAAAATAGTTTTAATTACAATTAGGTCAAACAAGTATTTATTTTTTCTAAAAAAAAAGAAAAAAAAACCTGTGTTTTGTACATCACGTACCTAACTCTCTTTTTACACGGTAGATACGTTCCGCGTAAGAAGAAATCGCGTTATTTGGAAGAAAGCATATTATTTTGAAAAATCGCGTAAAAAAATGTGGCTATTTAAAAAAGTTTTCTTTTTACATGATTTTTTTCACTCGGTATGCATACTACCATCTAAAAAGTGCTTGTATTTAGGCCAACTATATGTGATAAAAAAAACTTTGTAACATGTATTGAGAGGAAAAATATGCGCATGCTGTTTTATATTGAGAACTATTTACATGACTGAGTTTGAAAAGAATAAGGGCGAACGAACAACGTATGAATGATAATCGAATCATGATTGACAATGACAACCGAACTGCTGAAATATGATTGAAAAATATAATCTGTCTGGGGTATCACTCTCGCTTTTTTAACATAATACAATATATGGAGGGACATGTGTTCAATTGAAAAATTTTCATTAAAGGGGAATATACACCTAGAAACGAAAAAAAAGGTAATTTTCGAGAATTTTTTTCAGGGGAACTATTGGAATTGTCGGGTCGGGGTTTTTTGTAGTTAAAAATACACACTTTTAAGAATGTTTTACATTTTTTTTATTAAAAAATGTTGCAAATTCACGGAGTACTGGAGTCGTCCGCGAAGCGCCGCTGGGTACCGTCTTTTTTTACGGCACTCCGTAGACGACTCCAGTACTCCGTAAATTTGCAACATTTTTTAATAAAAAAAATGTAAAACATTCTTGAAAGTGTGTATTTTTAACTACAAAAAAACCCGACCCGACAATTCCAATAATTCCCCTGAAAAAAATTCTCGAAAATTACCTTTTCTTTCGTTTCTAAGTGTATATTCCCCCTTAATTTATTATCTATTAGTAGGAATTTAAATTAAGGTCTGCACATATACACGAGCAAGATTAAAATAATTTTTCGAAGAACAGCGTTATTTAGAAAAATCATGTAAAAAGACGAGTTAAATTGCAATTATTTAAAGGGCTCCTACCTATAATACTCGCCGCTTCTATATCCTTATTTGATGAAGCGAGAAATCACATGCCAAAAATTCTTGCGATTACGTTGAAATAAAAAGATATGTCCATAAAACGCAATTGTAATTGATTCAGCACATTTGTAAAATATACCGAACAGTTTCCTTTGGCTTTTAATCAATATATAAGTAAATAGATGTAAAATAAAAAATGAAAGAAAATCGAGGATTGGTACAAAAGTAATGCTTCTTTTTTTTTCTTTCGAATCTTTCGGGTCATAGAAAATTTTGCGTTTCACTTTGAGATGTTACTTGAAGTTTCTATAGAGACTTCAAGTAACATTAACTCAGTAAAACGCAAAATTTTCTCTAGAGACTTCAAGTAACAACTCACAGTGAAACGCAAAATTTTCTATGGTATCAGATTCGAAAGAAAAAAATTGGGAGGCATTACTTTTGTACCGACCTTCGTATTATAAATTAAAAAAGTAGATTGCATGCCACGTTAATTTTATGGTTATTTAGTGATTATTAAAGCCAAAGGAAAGTGTTCGGTATATCTTACAAATGTGCTGAATCAATTACAATTGCGCGTTTTACAAACATATCTTTTTATTTCAACGTAAAACCGCAAGAATTTTTGGCACGCGATTTCTCGTTTCTGACGTCATCAAACAAGGATAGAAGCGGCGAGTAAACAAGAGCCTTAATTGCAAGACATTACGCGATTACGGCATTGTGAATCCATTAAAAGTTGAGTGAACAAATAGTATATTTCTTTCTTTTTATTTTTATTACTTTAATTTAATAAAAAAATAAATTTAATAAGACTATACATAAATTTACTGAGAAGATAATGCGAGAAAAAAAAATGGAACTCTTTTACCGCGCGGAACGCGATCTTCGCTTCTGCTTCGGCGAAGCGATTGGAGTTTTTGAAATTAACGATTAAGACTTGCGAAATTGTTGCGTTTGAAATGTTTGAAATTAGAAAGAGAGGTGGAAATCCGCAAGGAAGTAAGTCGAGGGCTGCATTCGAAGAGCGCGCTATTAGCGCTATTGCATCATTC
>NW_020225086.1:627-4553 GCF_003070985.1 Temnothorax curvispinosus | reverse complement strand
AGCTGCTCTTCTTGTACCGCGTCCTTCATGCTCATTTCCGCAACGGCTTTGGATGCAATATGAATGTTTTTTTGGATTTCATCGTGCGATTTTTGAGCAACAGGAGGAGGTAAGTCCATCAATCCACAAAATTTTTTCTCACCTGATGCTCCATGTCCTAAACAACGTATAGCAAAACTAAATCGACGGTTTATTTCGTACAATAAACCGATTTTTGGATAAGAAGAAATGTCAGTTGGCCTGCACTCGTCACAAAGTATCAAAATTTTAAAACCAAGGCCTCGAGAACTTTCTGTTTGAAATTTCGCCTCCGCACGTTTTACATTTCACAACCTGTGAAATTTCGTTGAAAACTGAATTGAAATTTAAAATTCTGTAATTCAAACTGTCATTCACCGGCACGAGCATACTATTCTCCGATTTCAATTTCTTCGCAGCTTTAGTGGTCGTCTCGATTTCACTTTCTAATGCCCATCTATTGGGCGACTTCAAACGTTTTGGTATCGAATCCTTGCGAAATTTATTGCTTCGGTGCGATTCCCGAGAACTTTTTGATCTCTTCATTGTAACATGTGCGTACAACAGAACTGACACTAAGCAACTGAATACGTGGACTAAAGATTATTTTAGAAAAAATTTAAAGTGCCATCTATTAAAAGACTTATGTACTTACTACCCAGAAACGAACTTTTATTTAAATTACAATGGGGGGTCAGCTACCAGCGGGGGGTACAAGAGTCGAACGCTGTTACCTGCGCGTTGCTCCGAAACGGCCTAACAGACGCTCGGACGGCGCTCAGTACAAAGTGCTGTAACTTCTTCAATTTTTCGAATTTCTTTAAATGACTTTGGATTTACATTCCTCAAATGTTGTTTTTTCGAGATATGCAATAAAAAAAAATCGATTTTTTGAAGCCGAGAAAGGTATATGCCCCCTTAAGTATAGTTCCGGCGACAGTTCTCACAGTGACGCGGTACCTTCCATACGCGGTGACCTTGGACAGCAGTGGCAGCGGTGATCCATGACATCGGCGATGGGGATGAGGACCGTGTAGCGAAAACCTGAAAATAAAAGAGAATTAGTTAGTCAGTTGAACTTTTGATGTTGGGACAGCCGATCAAGCGGGTGTCGCGCCATCTTGGCTCCACGTTGACTCAGCCTGATGAGTGATAGCGGATATCCGAGGGGAGCCGACGCAGATGAAGACCCCGTGGCGGGAATCTAAAATTTAGAAAGAATTAGGGAATTATCGGGCACGTACTTACCTGATCAAGCGGGTGACGTCCAATCTCTGAACCTGGACAACATCGGGAGGCGATTGATATCAAGTCCCTGATAACAGGCGATGGTATAGAGGACCTCGTGGCGGGATTCTGAAAATTGAATTATTTAAACAAATTGAGGAACCATAGAGTTATTCACTTAAAAGATACTTACCTTCTCGGTAAAAATAGGACAAACCGAGTGGCGACCGATGACTTTTAGGACATTCTAGCGTCCCCCGTAGCCTGATTACCTAGTGTTCGGTTACAAGGTTCGAGTATAAGGAGTGTCACTATTGGGAAGTGGCAATGGGAAATGTGTCAAAGTAGTAGTTGGCATGATGGTGATAAACAATATGTGTCTGCAACGCTATTACCATATAAATCATTGATATCTAATGAAGTATTGCTATTGGGCGACTACAGTTGTCGACTTCGTGGTGATAAACAACCTGAATCTGATGAACAACCTAAATCTGAATAGATAAAACATGGATCAATTCGAGCAAATCGAACGCGATCTATTGGAGCTGTCCGACCAAGTAGCTATCGTGGGTGAATTTTTCATTTCATTTTTCACATGACGCTGCAATGCGCGGAATTTCATCGAGCAGCTTGAGACACGTTGTAGTGCCAAACGTCAGCGGCTCTCCGACAATCTAACGATCTGGCAGAGGCAATCGTTGGTTGCCAGAATTGCGCGACTCGAGGGTGTGAAGTTGCGATTGGAAAGACAATTTATCCATAACGGTGGTGATTATGCGAACGCCGGTACCAGTGGTGACACGCGCGCGGCAGAACTCGTATGGCGAGAAATCGACCGCGACGCCGCGTTCAAAAAGCGTATAATGACCGGTGCGATAATTAATATAGACCATGTAGAACCGCGACAGTTTTTGGAAGACGCCTGCAGCGTAGTGTGCAAGCGAGTGCGAGACATTATAAAAACACATAACTGTGTCAAAGTGAACACCGTGTTCAATGGGGAGTTTGTGGCGGGTGATAAACGTGACAATAAGAGTTTTAATACAAATAACATAGAACTCTGTGGTACATCGCACTTGCGCGAGTGGTACGAGCTACATGTTATCGAACCCACATTAGCGAAACTCGAGGAGTTCCAGGAACGCGACAGTGGGTGGGCGTTGACTCAAATCCTCAATTTGACGGTGAGCGTCAACAAGTACAACCCTTTGCGCGCGGGATGTCACATGAAATTGCCTGAAGACATTAAATTGAAGAACGCCGTGATCAATGTGCTGTCTATGGACAATGCATGTTTTGCGTGGTCAGTGGTAGTCGCCTTGCATCCAACTGAAAGACATTCAGAACGGGAATCTTCATACCCGCATTATTCAACGGTACTGAATGTACGAGACATTGAGTTTCTAATGACGTTGAGTCAAATTAAAAAATTCGAACGACTCAACAATATATCTGTCAATGTCTATACCATCGAGGGAAAGAAGACTTCAAACGTTCTTCCAATACGGCTTACCGACCACACGAATGACCACGTGAATCTGCTGTACGTGCAGGATCCGCGAGACAACAATGTTGGACATTTTGCGTGGATTAAGCATCTATCCCGTCTTGTGAGCTCGCAAATTAATAAACATGGACATACAAAGTACATTTGTGATCGGTAAGTGTCTATACTTCTTTTAATAATGTATAAATTATTTTATATATTGTATAAAAAGTTTTATAAAATTTTATGTTTCTTTTTTTGCAGATGTCTTCACTATTTCAGTTCGAGCAATAAGTTGCAGTCTCACACTGTGGAATGTCGAAAGATAAACAAATGCGCAATCCGACTACCGAGCGAGAACAACAAGTGGCTCAGCTTCAAGAACCACAGCAGGAAAGAGCGACTTCCCTTTGTGGTGTACGCCGATCTGGA
Source organism: Temnothorax curvispinosus (assembly GCF_003070985.1). Lineage (NCBI taxonomy): Eukaryota > Metazoa > Arthropoda > Insecta > Hymenoptera > Formicidae > Temnothorax > Temnothorax curvispinosus. Next base: position 1,387 of record NW_020225086.1, on the reverse strand, counting down.
GTGCGTGCTGCAGAAGACACAACCGGAGACGGAACACGCGTCATACGCCTATCAACATCATCGGGTATGTAGTATAGCATACTACGTACAGTGCTCGTACGACGAAACGTTATCAACGTATCGATTTCGTCGCGATAACGACTGCGTCGCGTGGTTCGTCGAGGAACTCAACGGATTGGCGCATCGCGTAAAGAACATCTTGTCCGACATTGTATGCATGGTAGACCTAACGCGAGACGAGTGGGAGACATTTTACAGCGCGACGAAATGTCACATATGCGAACAACAATTCGCGCCTGATGATAATAAAATGCGCGATCATTGCCACCTGACCGGGCGGTACAGAGGTCCAGCACACTTGACGTGCAATCTGAATTATAAGGATCTCACTTCATCCCAGTAATATTCCACAATCTGTCGGGCTATGACGCACACTTTATTATCAAGGAGATAGCTGCCGCGTTCGAAGGCTCAATCGATGTACTGCCTATAACAAAGGAAAAGTACATCTCATTTACTAAACACGTGAAAGACACCGCGGAAAGATCTGATTCGCGAAGCGATATACAATTAAGATTCATCGACTCGTACAAATTTCTGAACGCGAGTCTTGCAAAATTGGCATCCTTCCTAGATATTGATAAATTATAAATTATACGATCAAAATTTTCCGCGTTATCCGACGACGATAGTAGGTAAGCTAAGAGAGTTCTAACCCAGGGGCTCCGAGGGGGGTGAGGGGCGAGGGGAAACCGCGGGC
>NW_020225086.1:0-527 GCF_003070985.1 Temnothorax curvispinosus | reverse complement strand
GGGGGATCCACGTTTTCGCCGCGCCGCGGAGCGTTCGCGTTTTCGGGCGCCGCGGGGCGAGGGGACCCGCGTTCGCGTTTCGCCGCGCCGCGGAGCGTTCGCGTTTTCGGGCGCCGCGGGGCGAGGGGACCCGCGTTCGCGTTTATATTGTAAAAAAATTGCTTACCATCGCTGGATACCAACTCCCGGCTCTCAGTCACCTTCCGCACTGTGTGTCACACAACATTGATTGTCTTTTTATTGTTACATTTATTGTTACACTTATTGATAGTCTCTTAGCAGTATAGGTCTCTTAATTTTAGATAATATACACTTAAAATATTTTTAAAAATACTGCAGTCTAAACAGTCGATATTTACACAAAAACACACATAGGACACATATTACATGTTGAAATGAGGTATAGTGGCCCCCCACACGATGGACAAAAGAGGCCGTTCATCAGATTATACCGCCTGGTGTCATGTTTACGACAAGCATACAGCATCGAGAATAATCCACCGATTCTCACGATGCATGACGCACAA
>NW_020225085.1:0-2628 GCF_003070985.1 Temnothorax curvispinosus | reverse complement strand
AATCAACATCGAAATGCTGATCAACAAGTTTGGTATATCGCTCGGAAAAGGCAGTGCGAAACCGTACTATCAATGGAGCAGATTAATCAGAAATTACGTGCGCGATAACGCTCTTTGCGTGGTCGCCACCGACTTTGATGCGAAATCGCGCAAGATTCGACGGGTAGCGCCGCGCCGGGCTCCCGCACGCGCGCGCCCTCAAGCTCGTGGTTTTTCCGCCCCGCCAATTGGTCGTGTGTGTCGCCCTGTTCGCGACGTTGCAGACGATTTCCGCCATTTTTCCGCGGCCCGTTTGATTTGGCTGCTGTGTGTGCATGGGCCCATCGCGGTCTCCCGCCCGGCTGGCCAGGCCGTGCGGCGCCGCTCGACCCTCTGGGCGCCGTCGGGTGGAGTGTGCAGGTCGTCCACCCGCGCTGCAGTCGCGGTGGTGCACCCGTGATTATGCTGCGGCGGGGCCGTGTCATGCTGTGCAAGACATTTCCGGCGCTTCTCCAGCGGCAGGTCCCGGTAGCCCGCCTGTCGGCCGACCACTCTGCCGTACGTCCTCCGAGCGCCCGTCCTTCCCTCGTCGCGACTCTCGTCGTTACATGTGGTCGGTGATCCCCCACTCCGGCACTACCTGTCATCCCTACAGAACTTGACGAAAAAGGTTAGTTAACGCAGACAGCCCTTCCTCGACTCGAGTCGAGGCGCCATCCCTGACCTTCCCCTCGGCCGAGCTACCGTCTGGGCGGAGGACGCGACAAATGTCATGTCACAACGGAAACCGTGTCGAGTTAACTGCTGCAGGTTGCGATAATGTATGACATAACGTTTCTTATCGTATAATGTTGCGAGAGGCTTGTCTTGCCGCTTACCGGGTGGTTTATCGCGCGTAGGACAGAACGGTAGATCAGTGTGCGCGTCGTGAAGATATTGCGGATACTCCAAGTCGTCTTCAAGAATGTAGCCTATCGAGGAATCCAACGCGACATCCATAACATTAAAATCGGTTACGTCGTCGACCCATTGAAAATCTGCGTAAGGCAATGGTTGACACATTGCCTAGTGATACAAGTTGTTTACATCGAAATACATCAAGTACGACGACGGTTTTGATGGATTGTACGACTGCATGTACTTGTTGTTGGCCCGTGTATCTGTTTGAACATTGACTCAAACCGCCGCGTATACCGCGTTCGATAAACGTGACTATGTCAATGGCGGTGAGCAGTTCGAAATTGATACGTGTATGCTTCAACATAGCATCCCACGTAAAATCCGGTAGAGTGTAATAATACGCCGGATCGAATTCATAACTCGCGACGCAGCTATCGCGAAAATTTTAGATATTGGCCAACAGCAAGACATCGGTTTTGAGATATAAATCGCTGTAGCCACCGAGCGTTCGAATGGAGAACCGCTGCCAAACGTTGACAGCGTGCGCGTAATCGCTCTCGGATACGGTGTCACCTGTCAATGAACTGTAAAACGAGTCGCGCGGTGGTAACCACGTCCTCCAACTTTTCGACGCAGTCAATGTACTCGTACGGAAATACACCTTTTTGTGTCAGCAAATCAAAATTTTCTGCGGATAATTTACAAAATTCGAGTTGTAATATTCGCAGTTTATCCTTGCTGAGATAAAATGCCAATTTGTCGAGACTAGCGATGAGAAACTTGTATGAATCGATAAATCGCAATTTGACGCAAGTTTTCTTATCTTTATCTTTGGTGCTTTTAACGTTACGTCGTAAACAAAATGTATTTTTTTTTGTGATTGGAAGCAGTTTTGCATGTCCTTCGTACGCTGTTGCTATTTCCGTTATAATAAAATGTGCGTCGTAGCCCGATAAATTGTGGAAAACTATGAGAATGCAATGCGAATCTTTGTAATTTAAGTTGCAATTTGAATGCGCGGGACCTCTGTATCGACCGGTCAGATGACAATGATCGCGTACTCGTACGTTGTCCGGCTCGAACGGTTTATCGCACACGTGACAGTGCGTTGCGCCATTAATCTTTTCCCACTCGTCTTGCGTGAAATCTGCCATGGGTACATTAGCCGACAAGATAGTCTTTACGTCGTGTGCTAAACGTCTTAGCTCCTCGGTGAACCACGCGATGCAATCCTTATCGCGATGAAACCGATACATTGATAATGAGTCGTCGTACGAGCAACGCACATAGTACCCTATGCTAAATACGCGATGATGTTGATACGTGGACGTTTTCGGATCCGCTTCCATCTTCTCCACGGTACATTCCAGATCGGCGTATACGATAAACGGAACTTATTCCTTCCTGTTGTAATTCTTAAAGGTCAACCACTTGTCGTTATCACTCGGTAACTTGATCGCGCAGTCGTTCACCTCCCGACAGTCTACATCATGGACTTTCAATTTCTCGCTGGAGCTGAAGTAGTGCAAACATCTGTAAATAATAAAACTTTTTATATATCTTTCACGTAAGAATTATTTTTATTATTTATTAAGATGTATACTCACCGATCGCAAAAGTATTTCTTGTGCTCATGTCTATTGATTTGCGAGCTCACGAGGCGGGATAGATTTTTGATCCACGCGAAATGTCCCACGTTGTCGTCATGCACGTACAGCAGATTTACATGTTTGTCCATCTTTCGGTCGG
>NW_020225084.1:22095-25902 GCF_003070985.1 Temnothorax curvispinosus | reverse complement strand
TATATATATATATATATATATATATATATATATAAAGATAATCTTGATAGAACCGTCTTATCCTATTGTTCCTTCCTACTGAACCTTATTTTACGCTATTAATTGTTAAAATTTTATTATCTTTATGAAGATTGCTAATTTATTGGGGTCAATTCGTAGCAAAATTATTGTAAAATATTTTATACAAATGTATATAAAATTCAACAATTTTATTTGATGACAATTGACACGTCTCATAATTTATCGAATAAGTATTACCGATGAAATGTCAATGATAAATGTCCCCTTATATATTGTGAATACGGCTTCTGTAATTTTTATACAAAAATATATGTAATGTATGTTGAATGACAAATTATTTAAATTCAAATTTTACACGCATGTATGCACATACATATACATTTTATATTAAATCTATTTACAAACCTTTTCAATGGTGCGAAAGTTTAGCATTAAATGTGAGGTACGAGCTCAAATTTGAGTCAACTACTTTTTGTTAGCCCGAAATTTCTAACAAATTATATAAATATTTTATTGATAATTTAGACTTATTTTTTTAACCATATACAGTTTTTGTACTTGTCAATTTTCTGTTTTTACAATATCTGAGAATATAGTTGTGTTTTACGTTAGGTAAAACAGGTAAAACTATAACGAATTTGAAAAATTAAACTTAAAAGTCTTTCTTTTCCATTTCTATTTTAAAAGATACTAATACAAGTGCCGCATTGAAATTTTCGGAAATGAAGGAGAGAGAAGAAAATTGTATCAGGTCTTCTCATAAATAATGTCCCATATTTTGGAAATAATTTTAAGCAATAAAAAAATACCAGAATTTTAAATTATTGCTTACAACAATATTCTTCAATTTCTAATTTAAAACATTTCACATTTGAATTAATTTTTAAAATAATGAATATTTTTGACACGAAATTCTTGGTTTTCAATTTCTCATTTAAGTCGTCCGAATTAATGTTTTAAATAATACATAATTCAACATAAAAGACAAAAAACGATATTCAACATAAAAATATTACTTATGGGACGACCTAATGGAAAAAAATGTAAAATTTGTAAAAAGTACATTAAAAAGATGGGATGTACAAATTGCTAGAAACAGCTGTTGAATTAAAAATCTGCAAAACTAAATATGCATTTCTATTTTTATAGTAACTTTATAAAACTTTATAAAAAATAATTGTTATAACCGTTATAATTTTTATTTCAATTATGAAATACTACGCCACGAATGATCTATTGAAGAAAAATGCAACATGTTAAAAATTTGAGGTTATGAACAATACCGGTGTTTCGCTCGTCGAGCAAAAGTTTGAGTTTAGGTTAGGTTAGATTGCGCTTTAGAATCTTCACGTTTACGAAAGACCGAATGTTTCGTAAATATAATTTACACCTGTGCTTGCAAAATGAGTGGCGACATAGTAAAAAAAGGAACAACAATCTTTACCGGCAAGCCATTCGTCTTTACTCTTAACTCGAAGCACAGGACTACTCGATGTGACAATTGTTTGAAGAGGTATAGAACAGCTTGTGAAATTGCGATATTTGCCATTTAATGATTTTCTATCACATTGTTTTAAATTATTTCGGATGGGATTAATTTTATGTATGATAAATTACTATCAAGTAAGAATGCATTTAGCGTACACTGCATAGTACCTCATGAGTATCTCATGTGATTTATCATTGCAGTGGGAAATTGTTAAAGTGCTCGGGCTGTCAGTATGTGTACTACTGCGACCGGAATTGTCAGAAAGAATCGTGGCCGATACACAAGGCAGAGTGTGCACGTCTGAAGAAGGTATCGCCGAAAGTGTTGCCAGATGCAGCCAGACTTATGGCGCGTATAATTTTCAAGCTCAATCAAGGTGGAGCCGATGAAGTGGGCTATTACACTGATAAAAACTTTAGGAAATTCAAAGATCTAATGTCCCGTAAGTACTTTCGTATCTTCCTAAGAAAGACGATATTAAGAACCATGAATATATATAATCAACTTGCATCTCTGGACTGTAGATTATTCGGACATAAAAGTGGATGCAAAGCGACAGGAGCATTTCGTCATGCTGTACGGAGTTTTACTCCAATTTCTGGACGAGACACTCATGCCCAACATCGCGGAGCTGATGGGTATTTATGGCAGGATATGCACTAACTGCTTCAATATCCTGGATGTCAATATGAATACCATTGGAGCTGGCATCTATCTGGGAGCGTCTGTGATGGATCACAGTTGCAAACCTAACGCGGTCGCCGTTTTCGAAGGGACCACCATCATCGTCAGAACGCTGACGGATCTTCCCTCTTTGGACTGGTCACAGGCAAGCATTGACAAAGACGCAAACTCCAATAGTCGAAAAACATTTGACCTTTTTAGTCTGACTCTCAAAAATTCCATGAAATTGGTTTTACTAATAATTTAAAAGCGGTTTAATATAATTATAGGAAATGTTTTACATTTCGGAATCTGTATAATTTTATTTTGCGCAGGTAAGAATCTCGTACGTCGATTTACTTAATTCTAATAAGGACAGGCGCGAGGAGCTGCACAGTTCGTACTATTTCTGGTGTGATTGCGAAAGATGTAAACAAGAGGAACCAATGGCTGAAGCGGCCGCATGTCCGAACTTATCGTGCGACTCGCCGTGTTCGGTTGAAGCTGATAAATGCGAGAAGTGCGACACCAAGATATCTGTAGAATTTAAGGAGACATTTCGGGAAGTTGTCGACTTTACCGCTCATCATTTGGAAAAAATGAAAACTATGGCTTGTATCCTTTCAAGATTCACGTTAAGAAATCTAATAATATTTTTTCATCTCAATAGATGTATCAAATTTTGACGTAATGCATTTGTTCTTTACAATAATAAACATTTCCTTTATATTTCCTTATTAATGGCAATAGATCTTGATGTTAGTAAGATATGTTTGAAAAAGCAAAAGGGTGTAATGCATAAGTTTAATATACAGCATGTCCGTACTCTAGAAATGGCTCATATTGCGGCTATGGATCTGGAGTGTTGGGAAGATGCGGAGTTTTATGGCAAGGAACTCATGCCAGGATATTTGTGAGTGATCATTTATATAACGTATATAGATAATAAGATAATTCACAAATCATTTTCTAACTTTCAAATATTAATGTCAATGTCTTTTATTTTTTGTATTTGCTTATTTTATTTATTACAACATTGTAATAAGTCGTTAGAATGTACACGTGCTATAATTAGCTGAGAATAATTAATTCGAAATAATAGCGATTCTCCCTGACGGGTTTTAATAAATGAAAGTTAGAAAATTAATAATCCCAAGTTGGACCATTATACCATTGCGATCGTTTTTCAGATTGTATTACGGGGAAGTACACCCTTTGACAGGGTTGCTATATCTCACGACGGGAAAGATGCAGTTGCACTTGGGAAAACCGAAAGAAGCGCTCAAGGCGCTGAACAAAGCGAGCATGGTGTTAATGATAACACATGGTGATAAGCACTCCTTGATGAGGGAGGAATTGAGACCTTTGCTCTATCAAGCTGTTATGGAGTCGAACAGTGATACTCACGGCGCGTAGCAATCTTATATTTTTGTAATTTTTAGTAATAAATTATTTTTTAAACGCGAGCTCAACGCATTGCTCGATGACCAGCTCAACATATTTCTTTTTTGTTTCCCTCATGTGCTGATTATTATCATTTTTCCGAGAGCATAGATAGCTTAATTATTATTAATACATTTGTTAAAACATTAATTTTTTTTTTTTTTTTGTATATTTGTAATATGTCTATGATT
>NW_020225084.1:5270-21995 GCF_003070985.1 Temnothorax curvispinosus | reverse complement strand
AAAAAAATTGGGACGGTATATATAAGAAAAGAGAAATAAAAATGCTATACAAGAATAGAGCGATCGATATTATATTTTTCTCGAAAAATCGAACTCGAGACGCTAATTAGTCTAGATTTTTTCGCATTTTTCTTTGCGTTTGAAATGATGTAAATAAATGTAAAGTAAAATTATATAGCTCTAGCGATGTAAAGAGAAGATGAGAGAAAAATTGCACTCGAAGATTAATTTGGAGAGATCTGCGGTTTTGTTACTGCGAGGGGGGTTTATCGACGATCGATTTTTTATGAATGGGCACGTCGAGAGCGATCGTTGGCGCTGCCAACTTTGCGGCGTCGAGAAAGAGAAAGAGAGAGAGAGGAACAGCTGCTGTATATGACAGCTGTCTCAGAGCGGAGTCGCATCCAGAGATCCGGCTTCGTTCACGGGGTTCGGAGCGTGCGACACATGTGGTAAGTGCGATTTCACCCGAATTTCTGACGAATCCTCGGGATGATCCTGGCCACGCGATTTGTTAAACTTTCCCGACGATACCGTGAAAAAAATTCGATTTGGGTTAGAGTGTCGGGTCTCGTACGCGAGGATGCGTGAGCCTTAATTGTTCCAATGCTTACATACCTCCTATCCCCCTCTGGGGGGACACGATATGTTTCGTGATAACGAGGTGGACGGAATTCGTCGCCGCTGTAATAATCGTAATAATAGTCAAGTAGAGCAATCAAGTTCTTTATCGTTATCGCAATGTTTTTAGTTCGCGTTGCAAACCACGAAGTGTCCTCCAATAATCGCGTTAAAAACGAAAATTGTGCAGTCTTCATGTCTTTTATTCAATAAAAAAATATTTATGTTACTATTTTGTAAGTATTTTTATGTTATTTTTGCTACATTTTTTAAATATTTATTTTGATATATTTTCTACAGGTGTTTGTGGTTGATTCCCCTTTTTAGGCATCAAAGTTAATTTCTTGGACCGATGCTTCTTTGAGGAAAGATCGCACGATGTTTTCTGCCATTAAAAGACTAGCCGGAAAGTCTGATGGAGTCGGCAATGCGTCTCCCAGACCGGCCCACCAATCCATGCCGACGAATCTTCAGAGAAAGTTTGCCAAAGGCGTGCAATATAATAGTAAGTACATACATCTATGTAGATGATGCTAGAATGATGATGTAGAACAGCTTTAGACGTAAATGATCGATGGAACAGTTGTAATGCAAATTTTACGTATTATTTTTAGTGAAAATAATAATAAAGGGAGACAGGAATGTAGGAAAGACATGTTTATTCTATAGACTGCAGGGGCAAAAGTTTATCGAAGAGTATATACCCACGGAAGAGATACAGGTGGCGAGTATACAGTGGAATTACAAAGCCACCGACGACGTGGTCAAGGTGGAGGTATGGGATGTTGTAGATCGCGGCAGACGCCGGCGGAAGTTGGAGGGTCTGAAAATGGATAACGCTCCGACTAACGCGGAAAACGCGATCGAGGAACCCGCTCTAGATGCCGAGTTTCTCGACGTTTACAAGGGTACCAATGGTGTCATTATCGTGATGGACATCACGAAGAACTGGACGTTCGACTACGTACAGCGTGAGCTGCCGAAGATACCTAGCCACATACCCGTCATTGTCCTCGGCAACCACTGCGACATGTCGCATCACAGAACCGTCACCGCGGATCACGTGACGTACTTCATAGATTCGCTCCATGAGAGAACTGCACAAGTAATTGATTTATTTATTAATATAATGATTTATTGTGTGTCACGCAAATGTTTCTCCAGTAGTGAACTAAAAAAAGTTCGAATCAGCATGTCCAGCAAGAATTTAATTGGAATTATTATCATAATTCCTTAATTTCTAAAATTCTTAAAATTAAGAAATTATTGCCATTTTATCACAATTTAACAGTTCTCAATATTTTAATAAATAAATGTTATTAAAACAGAACCATATCGTATTTTACAAGTTTTAGTAATACTAAGGGATTCTGTATATAATTGAGAGAGAATTAAAATTTTCATAAAATCATATTTTATTAACTTGATTTTATCGAGTTTATCATTTTACCTTGAAAAAATTTATCGGTCCATGTAACTTATATTGAGCAATATTCACAAATCCATCCCAACTAAAACAGTTCACTTAATTCTGAATTTATATGAATTGTTACAGGTGAGATACGCGGAGTCATCGATGCGAAATGGCTTCGGCCTAAAACTGCTGCACAAATTTTTTAATCTACCGTTTCTGCAGCTGCAACGCGAGACATTGCTAAAGCAGCTCGAGACCAACGAGGAAGAGACGCGTCTGACTGTCCAAGAGCTCGATCTCTTCCAGGACAGCGACGATGCTGACTACAACAAATTCTTGGACAATCTCGTGAATCGTAGAAGAGCCCTTGCCGATTCAGTGTCCGCCAGTAATCTAGTCTCAAATGTTCCGTCGTCTATGAGCAACTATCATCTTGCACCTTCCAACACGAATGTTGTTGGAGAAGTCAAAAGATCAGCCTCTATGCCCGGTCCGATCGGCGGCGGAACTCCAATACCGATGAAAAATTTAGAGATGAAATCGTTACCGAGAAAAGAGAGTTCTACGACGAGCACATCAGATAACGTATCTAATTCTACGAAAACGTCACAAATTTCGACAGCATCTATTTCGCAAAATTCCGCTGCTAAAATAGAAGCGGCTAAACCGGCTGAATCTGCCAATAACAACGGCGAGAGAAGAGATTCGCTTAATCGGCCATCACTTATGTCCAAGATCTTCGGTCATAAGAAGGAAGACGAGACAGACGGGAAACTGCCAAATATTAAAAATGTTAGTTTAAACGCACCGTTGACTAGTGTCGAAGACTTCGTGCCGGATGGAATGCTGGACAAATCGTTTTTGGAAGGCTGCAGTATGAGCTCCAACTCCCTCACTCCAGAGCCAGATCCTGTACCTGTAGCTCAAGAAGGTGCAGAATCTGAGAGGTAAATGCACAGCTTTCTAAACTATCTTCTAATTACAAAGCAAATTGCTTTTTACAAACTTATTTTCATAATTAAATATATTAAATTATTATCAAACCTTTCTATTAATATTAAAAGAAATCTGTTTAAAATTATCATTATTATTAAAACAAAATCTGTAATTCGTCTATTTACCTTCTTTCATTTTCCCCGTGCATATCAATGGTTATTTTTTATCCGTTGTAAAGTTTTTGTAATAATATAATTCTTTCTATTCTTCAGTATATTATAAATACAATCAATACACAATAATTACTAAGAATTATTTTCCATTTTATATATCATCAAAATTATAACTAGTATTAATATACATTACAATATGATTTTTTCACACAGTGATGTGGAGACTGGTAATCCTCTGGTAGCCGGTTATGAGGATGACTTGTCGTCCATCGAAGAAGTAGTTTCTCCTGTACAGCCAAAATTAGCAGAGAATCCGCTGTCCAAACAAAAACACAAATTAGAACCATTATCAGGCCCAGAGATAAATATCGAGAAGCCAATACAAGTCACGAAACGCGACTCTGTTTCCTCTATAGAGCAAGAATTGCGTATCTCCAATGAATATGAGCAACCGAATGAGCAATCAGACATAAACTCAGACGCTTTTGATAACTGGTTACGACGAGATTCCAAATGGCGGCAAAGTCCTGAAGGAGGTGAAGATGTGAGTAGCACTAGTACGAGGAAGGATAGACTAGAATTGAGCGATAAGAGTCTGGATGTTAGCGTGACGAGTTCCAATGTTCATTTGGAGCTGCTCGATGACACTAGTATGCGCCAGGTGAGCTCCAATGCCAGTAGTCCGGTGATGAAGGAAAAAAAGAAACACAAAGAGAAGGTAATTGTCTTTAACAGTGAAATATAAAAGATTGTTAGTTGAACTAGAGAACGTATTCTTTTCAATTATCATGATTGATTTTGAATTATGGATTTATTACTTATTTTTTATTCCAGGGAGATGAGAAGGAGAAGAGGAAAAAGAAAAAGTCAAAAGACAAGGATAAGGATAAAGAGAAAACGGAGAAGACCGAGAAGAAGAAGAAACGCTCGTCGCATCGAACGAAGGAAGATCGAGAGCGAGACGAGCTTGAAGAATTTTTGAACGGCTCGGTCACGAGAATCGGCGTTGATGTGGCCTACGAAGCGATTTAGCATTCCGGAATTATTATCAGTAACAATTTTTAAAAGCCACGCATCTTCCAAAAGAAGAAGTCTTCGCTCTCCAATGTAATATATGTTATGCTCTCGAAAGCGGAGAAATAAGATTTTTCTCGAAAGAGAAATAATGTACTTCGGATTGCGATCTATTAATCTGCGAAAGAATACATTCATTTTCCGCAAACTTGGCGAGACGTCCGTTCTGAGTCACTTTGACCTACGTTTCAGTCGGATTCGGCATTTCAGTCTGCCACGATAAAAAAATTGTGATTTTATTAGGAATATGCTTCGGCGATCAAACCTGCACTTATTTATATTGCATTTCTTGAATGTTTGCCGATTTTTAACGAGTATTCGAAAAATCCATATATGGCGATGAGTTTGTTGCGTGAATGGATATAATATTGCGAATATCTTTTACCCCTTACGTGATATCACGTGATATGACGACTGCGGCCAGTATTCATAGTTTGATCTTATTTCGAGACCGTCTTAAGTAATGTTTTAAAGTGCTACGGCTCTGTGATTAGTTTATGACATCTTAAGATTGTACTTAAGATGGTGTTAAATATAAGAACCGACTATGAATACTGGTCTACGTGACATTATAATGGCATATTTACGAAATTATTTATTAAACTTCTATTTTCAATATTTGTGTTCACTCGCATTAAGATTTATATGTATATTTATCGTTGATATCATTTTTATAAATATTCTCTTTAGCTTAACACATATGCTCTGTCCTTGTTGAATATAATTCTTTTAAAGAAGTTATCCTATATAAGAATGTTATGTTATTGTTGTATTTTTCATAACGATGTATAGCATTGTATGATCATTGCAGCTTCATGTTAATAAATATATATACAAGTACGTGTTTAGGTTCTTGTCTTTATAAGAAGGTGAAAAGAAGGACGGTAAAGCGAATAAAGAGTTTTAAAAGTTCTATAAACATTAAGTTTCTAACAGCCCAATAGCTCTTTTCAGTAATTTAATCTGGATACATTTGCGTCACTATATCCTTTATATTGGAATTAATCGTTGGTCAATCTAATCCCAGATTATAATAAAATGATGAAAAAAAATATTTAAAAAAACACAGATAGCTGGAAATAAGCGGTAAAATCCCGAAAATGTTAACTTGGAATTAAGAAATCAATTTTACATAGAATTTACTTGAAGCCTTTCTTTTAAAGAATCTTGTAAAAATATAATAAAATACAACGTAAATTGCATAACACAAGATGTTTAGCTACCATTATTTATATAATGTGATATTTTCTTTTAATATTAATAGAGTAGAGACATTGGCTTATTGTAATCGTATAAAATTTTGCAAACGTGTATTGCCAGAAAATATTATCGTAGTTACACATCATGTATCAAAATTCAAAATTACTCGATAATCTTTCTTTGTGTATCATATTTTATTTAAAACTAGCAGTAGTTAATACAATATGCAAGTTTCTAAAAATAACAATTTCAGAATATAAGTTTATAATATTAACGATAGTGAGATACCTAAAGCCAGTTTTGCAATATTATAACAATTTATTAATTAGAATACATACGACATGATAATTTTCGTATCGACAATTGGGTATCTATGTGTCGAAAATTTTAGATAATGTTTATTAATAAGCAAAATATTTATGCGTGTATACGTTTGTGTAAGCATAAGAAATGTAAAAAGTTATATATTGATTACAAATGCGGTATGTCATAACTTTTATACATGTAAGCAGAATGTTATATGATATATTGTACTCGGTAAGCAGAAAATTTATAAGATTAAACGAGATAATATTTTTCGGGATACTATACATTAAGATGAGATTGAAAGGGCGATATATGAAATCAATATTCAGTGTTAAAAATATATACTTCATTTTAATAGACTTATATACAAGTGTTGTATTCACAATATCTAACAATTCGATAGTTGTCGAAAGAACAAGATGTACCATATCGTTGGTAGAATAAATATTGCATATATATCTTCTAAATTCTCACATATACGTATTAATTTAAAAATATACCATATAAATAATAGTCCAAATAAAATTACAGACCATATGTCAGTCGATATTCTAAAGAAGCTATAATATGACTTATTTGTTTAGTAAAATGTCACTTAGATTTCCTAATATTTAATGATAACTTCATGAGAAGGCAATCAAGATTTAATTTTTTGCAGTAGCGAATCCCACTCGGTCGTTCTCCATGTCAAATACGGTGTAGTACCGACCAATAAATACATAGCCCAAAACCCATTCTATACCATCAAACGGAGGAACAGCTTGGAAGCCGGGAATGCATTTACCTCCAATATCAGCGCCGAGCTATGAGACATTAAATATGGCATGATATTTCTATTCTAAAAACAATTTAAATAACTTTTATATAATAATATTCTTTACCTTCAAGATATAATCTTGACCAATGAGTCGAAACGTCTTACCACCTATGACGAAATTGATATCGGGCAATTTAGAAATATAATCATCGTCGCATGGCACCTTTAAACGAAGGTCAATGTTAGTAATCCATATTAATAATCCGTAACTTATCAAACATTTATTAATTTATTTCAATAATTTATTTAAGATAATTGTAAAAGCTGCCATTGCAGAAAGGGATAATAAATTACCGTATCATTAACAACACCGATTTCTCTGTAAATAACTTCGATAGTCTGCGGTGGTCCAGCTATCCTAGGGTAACCCGTGTCGACGATAGCTTTACAGCCTTCCAAGCAAGAGGTGTAATTTTTTATTTGAAATCTACAGTGGGATAGCATTACCAATTAGCTTACATATAATCCTTGGTTGACATACGTATAATGTAGAAAAAAAAACTACATACTTATCCATGGTAATTTGCCAGTATTTTTTTTTAGTAACATTAACATACGTAAACTCGCCCTCGTAATGAGAAGGATCGGTGCCACCCAATATCAGTTCACCGCCGAACACGACCGTGAGATTTCTGTATAGGTTGTATATTTTTTACATTGTTTATACATTTGCATTTTACATTGCATGGAAAGACAAAGTATGTAATTAAAAAAATAGTATTAAACACACGTGAGGCATACGAAAAGATACAAACCGATTTAGATAGAAGCTAAAAATTGGTTGGGACACCACATGTTTATCAATCATGTTTTGGAAGACAGAAGGCACTTCAAATTCAGATAAGTCGGGATAACCCATCCCCAAAACGCCGTCGCATTGTGCCCAGGGCAAAAAACCTTCCGAGAAATTAAACACTTCGCCGAATATCTGAGATGTTACCCCAAGGCCACCAATCTACGAAACGTTAATATTATTAATAAAGTATAATTGCGGGCGTTCTTTTTCGGAGAATAATAGCAACATGTGCTTTTTAGAAAATTTTCATAGATTATGACTGTGATTATAATTAAATATATCATTTTCTTGACGATGACTTACGATTAC
Organism: Temnothorax curvispinosus; assembly: GCF_003070985.1. Classification (NCBI taxonomy): domain Eukaryota; kingdom Metazoa; phylum Arthropoda; class Insecta; order Hymenoptera; family Formicidae; genus Temnothorax; species Temnothorax curvispinosus. The sequence continues at coordinate 14,349 of NW_020225084.1, read as the reverse complement.
GTTATCATTAGATAAGTTTCCGTACAATTTGACATCTTGCCACTTTGCATCGTAGTAAGAAACATCAAACGTAATTTTTTCTGGCACGTATGTGGTGGACTGTGTATTATCATATTTATTATGTTTCGCTGCAAAAAGAAGTAAATAAAATTAAATCAGTTAATATTGAAAAATCTAGAAATATAAATTTCTCTATATTAATCTAAATATATATAACTAACAGGAGTTAAATCATCAAATATATTTAGTTAAATCATCAAATATATTTATGTTTATATTTTTTGCTTCAGCATGCGAGCTGTTTTGTATAAGAAATTATTTGTATCTTTAAAGTAAGCGTGATAATAAATAATGTAAATAAGAGACTATGGAAGTATGGAACTTAGCTACATAATATTTACCTTACCACTGATTCGAATCTTTGAAACGGTTGCTTTAAAGGTTTTATAACTTTACTTGAAATGTAAATGGAATAGATACAATTCTACAGCATTATTCTTATCTTATATTTTTATTTGATATCAATCATTAAACGAGAAAAAAATAATTAAGATTATTTCAATACTTGAAACATTAATTTTTTAAATACAAATGTACATATAAAAATAATAGAATATCGGGGCGGTAGCGATGTTATGATATACTTACAGCAAGCAGGTTGCCTGACGTTGCAGTTTTTGGATGGTACCCAGAGATCGGAGGAACCAGTGTCGAAAAGTATTTTAAATGTCTGCGGTGGAGTTCCAATCTCGATAGTACCATAATATTGTAAATTGTCATAATCAATCAGAGATACGTTTGCCGTACCAGAACGGAGTCGTGCCATAGTTTCCGTCAAAAATTTTTCATCGGTGAATGTCTTGTATAACGGAATTCTTAAAACAACATAAAAAAAATTCCGTTATATTATATGCGTATCGTATAAACGCGAATGTATGTACATATATCGTACAACATAAATACGAATTTCAAACAATTTATTTGATCATTTTCAAGCAATTCTTATTTAAAAGCTATTAAAGCCTCAACATTTTGGCATTAAGAAATAAATGCTACCTGCATATATTTACGCATTAAAATGTAATTAGGTATTTTAAGTGAGATTGTAGTGTCATCATGAAAAGAGGATATCACACGACGCTAATCTCACTTAAAATAAGATTTTCGAAGGAATCCTCAAAGGATCTCTTGTAATTAGTTTGCTCACTTTATTCCAACTTTCAAAATGCGTTTTTCTCACAGATTTGATACAATTATGGTATTTGAAATTGATTTGATAATTATTTATCGCGAATTCTGCGACGATTCCAAGTAGTTGGAAGCGCGATCTTTATACGGTATTATAATTTATCGTGTCGATATAAATGTGAATCGTTTGTATATAACATGTACTTACCTAATCAACTCCGCGTTGATTGACGCGAAGTTGATTACCGTGATTACCGTCATCGTCATAAAGAGCCGATACATGTTTCTTGAATTTCTTGATGACTGAAACTACACAAGTCAAAATTGTTTTAGGACCGTTAGAACTGCGAGTCAATCCACAACCGATACGTACAGACAAAGAACAGGCAGTCAAATTGCTGAGCGTTCCTTTATATACAAATGTGCGTGTATGTCCTTGTGCTTATAAGAAGGTGGGGGCAGAAGGGCAGAAAAACAAGTGAAGCATTCCAAAGCTTTGTGTTCGAACGATATTAGAAATCGCTTCGAGATCTCGGATGGAGAAAAAGGATTGATCAATCATATTTAAGCAATTCGGCAATTGACCAATGCGATTGGTCAGTTGCCGAAAATTTAAGAATTTTATCAACATAAAGAATTTATCAAATTTAAGAATTTTATCAACATAAAGAATTTTGTCAGTTTCCAAGAATTTTCTCAATTGTCAAGAATATTTTACATTCCCAAGAATTCCTCGAATTTCTAAGAATTCGGGCTTTCAAATCCGGCTTTCGTGAAAATCAAAAATCTGGAAAATTGACAAAGTATTGCAATATAATTAGGAATATTAATCAGGAGCAAGGTGAAATAAATCATAACTTCAAGCGTAATAAATAAAATTAATCCTGTTAACATTTAAGCTATTAAAATATCTAATTTGCGTGCGATAATGGTACGAAATAAGCACAACATATAGCAAAAGCTCCAATCAGCATCGCGGAGAGAGAACAACGATAAAATCAATATTTTTTGTGAAGGAAAAAAAGTTCTTTCCACGCTGTCTCATAAAAGTTGTATTGCACCTCTTGCGTCAATCAACTTGTGCATTTCTGCAAAACAGATTTGCCATTATAGGTTTTAGCGGACAGGAGATGGACGGACGGGTAATAAGAAACACACAGGCACGTTTCCAATATGGAATTAGTATATTTTACAAAGTAAATAGAATATAAACAATCTAAAGTCGTCTAAAACACAATAGTACGAATTTCGTGGTAAATTATTTCGTGTGTCGTAAAGATAGACGATATATCAACAGGGGGACTCCTTTTTCGCTTTCCTCCACCTCGCGCGAAGGACTCGAGGGCTGAAATAACAGGGGCGGCACATTGGGGGAGACGGGGGGGCACGGGGGAATTTAAACTGGCCGACCGAAAAATCATCGTCACCCGACCGAGTGTGAACGGTAACCCAACCAGCCAACGGGTGACGTTTCGGCACGATATGGCAACACGTGGTTATCAAGGTTGCGATGACATTCGCGAAACAGTACTCTTCTCGTGTATCTCAATAATTTCTCAGGTCATCATCATCATCGCCATCGTCTTCGGGGTCCGTCGATCGGCATCGCCTTTACGTTTTCTTCTATCTCGTCCTACTCTCTTCTTCTTTCATCTGTCGGGAAGGGGGGGCTGGGTGGGGCTGGGTCTCGGATGGCGGGTGATGTACGCGGCAGTTTGTGATAAGCGAGGTGTACAACGGGTACAGTAGTAATAGACAGCTTACAGACATTACGTTCGGCCGTTACGTTTACGCTACGTGGTAATTCGTCTACTAAAACTAGATTTACGCTCGGCATCTGCTCGCATTAGACGTTCCTTTCCGACGGTGTTCTTTCTTCACTGACGTCGTTAAATTTTCTCGCACGAACCGCAGAGACTTATATATGAGCTTGCCTTGCGACAGACGTCGAGTGTAAACCTAAATCTACGATGCTTCTTTCAGTCTCTCGAGGATAAGTTAAAACGACACTGACGGCAACGACGAATGGTCGCGTTATAATTTCTCTTTAATTAGACGGTAACGTTCTTTGTGGAGAAGCGGAAGATGGTAGCGTTTCGATTATAGCGCGATGAAAGCTCGATCAATGAGAATGACTGGAAGACAAGGGGAAAATTTTCGGAGGTTCGCATATTGCTCGCTTCGATATGCATGTGCAGGTGTCTCGCGCCAAGAGGGAGAGAGAGATTCGCGGGGCGGTTTCGATCGATCGTAATTAAGTTTCTTCGCGGTCGCGTTGGTCGCTTCGTAATAGAGTAAGATGGCAGTTACTGTTAGACTTTTACAGTTTAATTGCAGTCGTCGCGCGTTATTTTTCATCGTAACAATTAGAATATTAGAAGACTGTATGCGGGGGAGGGAGAGGGGAAAGCGTACGTGCGGTTCACGTGCTTTCAGAGGCAGATATACCCGCGTACAGAGATCGTCGCGTGGAAGGAAGAAATCCGAGGTGGATGCGGATCGCGCGTATATAGCACCGCTAATTTAACTAACTAGGATTATTACACGGAGCGTGTGGAATAAAACGCGGCAGTTTATACGGATCGTCGTCGTCGAAACGCTCGTCCGGCGTTCCACTTGCTTTTTTTCCGCCACGATTATAGAACAGACAACAACGTAGAGCTCGACGCGATGCGTAAAACTTGGCGGTTCCATCCGGAGAGAAACCAATAAACGGCAGCTTATTCTCTGATTCATAGATTCTCTGTCTCTCGTTAAACTTAACTTTGTTTATACGATCAATCGCGGCGCGTTTGCGATCGTTCGCCTAAATCGTTTTTAGCCCTAATATATCTTGACGTGTCGGACCGATCTCGCCGGGAAACGGCCGGTGGCAGTTTCCGGAGCACGGTGGTCGAGTTGACGGACGCGTTCTCGTCGACGTAGGCCGGGGCGTAGGATGAAGGAGAGAGAGAGCATGTGGTATTATAATATCACTTGAGTGGCTGGCGATCGGACGCGAGGCGCCAATTCGCATTAACGAAACGACGGACCGCGGCTTACATAAATTCTCGCGCGATTTTTTTCGTCTACTTTTATACTCTTCTCTTTATTCTCTCGCTATTTACTTTTTTTTAACTCTCCTCTCTTCTCTTTTACCTTACGGCGAGAGGTTCCCGCGTACGCGTCGGAGGCTTTTACACGCTATTTACACCGCGATTACGAAGTCACGGACGTTTCGTTGACTGTTGTGATCGCGATCGAAGTCGCACTCGGCCTCGCTTAGCTCAAACGCGTCGGAAAACCCCGAGGGTGGGTCCAGCTTGGGGACGAACAGGTTTCCTGATCCGTCACGCTCCTGATGGTCCCGATTGGCACAGGGATTGCCCGACTGGTGCTTGGGATGGCCAGGCCCGCTCGCTGGTATATAACGCGCCAGCTGTAACATCCTGGAGTGCAAACGGATCTTCCTTTATCTCATTACCTTGCAAGCTATAGAACATATTTAGTTTAGAATTTAGGAAATGTCAAACATATGATAATACCGATATGATAATACAATTAATTTAGAGAAAAGGCCGTTTTATATGGTCAAAATTGGATGTTGGTTGCCTAATAATATTATTTGCGTAAATTTATGTAATTTATCACCCCAATAACAAACCACGCGCCGTTACTTTCGGGCGTTACTTGAAACTTGAAACGTAGTCTCAACCAAAAGTTATAGAACAGTATACTATATCACATAATTAAATTATATTATCAATATTATTTATAGGCAACAAAGATCTAGTCCTGATCTAGTAAAACAGCCTTTTCTCTAAATTGATTGGGAAATGTGTTTAGATAATATATATTTAACTATCGGCTTTTAAGTAATTTGGATAATCAATAATTAGTTTAAGTATTATGTATTTTAAATTTAGATCTAACGTCGAATTTTGGTAGTCATGAATAATGTGTTAAATATAAAAAACGACCGATTAGCTTAGAGATCCGGAAGTATCGTGGGAGAATTTGAAGAAATTAAATAATCAACCGGCGATAGGCTTACTTGGGTCTTCCCCTTCCAGGAAACGATTTTCTCTCAAAAATCGGTGAGGGTTCTGTAGACGTGCTAGATTCTGGTCTATGGTACAAGAAGTCTGCAAGCAAACATTTCCCCTTTGTCTCTTATTCCTTATTAATTCGCTGAATGTAAATGATTAATCGCAAGTGCTCTCGCGATCTCATGCGGCAGGCACTTCGTCGTGGATCTATACATTGCGCGATGCATATGTATATAAAACAGATAAAATGTTTTGTTTATATTGCCTATAAAAGCATGCTTATATGTACAATATGTACGTACATAAGATTTATAAAATTATTTTTCGAAAAAATAAAGGAAAGGCGTCAAGTGTACGCGAGAAACAATATTTAAAATTTAACAGTAAAAAAAATATATTTTTTATAGCTGACTTTCTTTTTTCTTTTTTCTCTACAGCATAATTATATATCTATTTCATTTTAAATAGAAAATGTAACGCAGTGCAACTGCAAAGAATAAATTTAAAGTGCCTCTCAACCTTCAAGTAGTTTTTAATAGTTTTTAATGCAAAAAGTCTGCTTCAGATGAATGCATAACTTTTATCAGAATTCAAGATAGAATTCTATTTAGGATATATAAGATAAAAAAATATTTAAAAAATTAGATTTATACAATATACATCAAAATGCATAGGATTATAAACAAGTTTTTTCTTAAATTTAACGGGAATTATAGATTTAAGTATTTAGACTTATTGTTAGACAAGAAAGTAGTTCACAAATAATTCGTGAAATTTGACGCAAATTTATGACAAAACTTTTATTTATGACAAAACTTTTTTTTATGAAATCAATTGTGATCAACGAAAATAACCGTATTTATAATATTTTCTCTTACAATTTGGCTATTTATTCAACTTTTTCTGATTGTTTAATATAAAGTGTTATTTTTATTTAAAAAAAGATATATTAAATGTAGAGTGTCTAAAAAATCTGTATGTATTTTTAGTTAAAAGTCCGATTTCAAGTGGCTCTCATCTATACATTTAAACATTATTATTACATGTTAGGATATTTGATTGAAATTTAATCTATTTTATTTAAAAGCACAGAAACTTTTATGACATTTCGATGTTGATCCTTATATTCATAAGTAAATTAATTATTCACAGACTTCTGACGAAAGAGAAATTGAGAATATCTCTACAGAGAATATCCCGGAAAATCAGCAGACAGTATCTTTGTCATCTTCACCATCTATCACGAGCTATTCTGAAACACAGATTAAGTCGAGTATACTTAACCATACATGGAAAATTAATCAATTTTTATGGCATTGTAATAATACTATGAACACGATAACTGACGATAACGTCTTCACCGTTTCCAGAAAATCAATATATGATTCAAATGAAAGTTTCAAAACAATGTCAGTCAACTAATACAACATCCTTTTATATACTTGCTAATACATTTAACGCTTTGTGTACCACTACCCACTATACTATAATGCTACCGTCTAGAAAATGTGTATCATCGAAATCCATTTCAGATCCTATATCGAATAACACATTGTTAATTAAAATCTTTGGAGAGGAGCTTCCGTTGTTAGATCATAGAGATGCGCTTGTAATACGTTGCAAGTTCGAATTTCTTTGTAATCTGATAAATAGAACTATATACGTATGAATCCACCACTATCTTCAACGGAAATTTCAGGAGACGTGACATATTTTGAAGACTTGACTTTTGATGAGTTTCGGTTTAAAAATAAATCAATTTTATGGTAGAAAAAAATGTATCAAAAAAATTGTGCGCCCACAACAGTAGTTTAAGAATATTTACCTTAAGGTGCCATTTCACGTTGATGCTTCACGCTCATTTTTAACGAGAAAAAATCTTCAAAAATAATATTTTTTATTTATATATGTATATATATAAATTTATTTATGTAATATAAATAAATAAAAATTATTATTTCTAGAGTCATGTGGTTTCACTTTGACATAAAGTTGAAATTATTCAACATCCAACGCTGAATCGTTGATCGTCCCAGTATACTCAAAAATAAACTTCAAAATACGTAAAATATTAATTATTTTTAAGTAATATCTTCAAGTAGTAATATTTTACGGATATATATATATAAATATAAAGTATTATTTCTGAAGAGTTTTGCTCACTGAAAATGAACGTCGAGCCGGTCGAGCGTCAACGTGAAAAAGCACCTTAAGGCAAACATATTGAAGACTTGACCTTGAATGAGTTTCGGTTTAAAGATGAAGAATCAATCTTATACAGCTTGCGTTATCGTTGAATGCCAAATTTTTGGAAACACATTTGATAAGTTTTATTAAATTGCACATAAAAGAAATTACGAACACTAAAGAATTTCAAAGCCTACCGCAAAAAGATTTAAATAAGATAATGGTATTGATTGAGAAAAGTAAACCACTTGAAAAAATCAGCACTCATCAATTCTTTTCGCCACCACCTGGCAGATAAGAGATTTTTTGCATTGGCTAATATTTGATTTATATAATAACATTCATAGAACATGATAAAGATATTTTTCTTATTTAATTAGTGAACGTGCTTTCTTCTTTTCCACAAAACTTTTAATTTTTATATATGTAAGAATTTATATACAAATGAGTATTAATACAAATTGAGAATAATTTGTGATTTGAGTTTAGATGTAGGTATAAGACTTTACGCAATATCTCAAGTCTACAGGTTGATCTAGAACAAAAGGAAATGGAAAATAACAATCCTTATAATCCTATGTTATCTATATTTAATTTTATCAGTTCTATATCGTATTAAATTTTCCAATTGTTCTGTAGATTATTCTGTGCGTATTACAGTATCAAAAGTCAAAATCTTTAGCATCTACCTTTTCAACGAGCGAGTTATTATTCATATTAATGAAATTTAAACTTGATTTTTATGCCTTCAATGCTTATCGCAATTATATGTTTTCGATATTGTCATTAATTTGGATTCAATAAAATACGATTAAATTGAAACGGAAACAAATTCATAGTTATTCCTTAATATATATGTAGATAACAAAATCCATAAACTTATATATTTCGTTATTTGTTTATTTTTCTATCGGCTGATACATGTACGTGAATCTTTCTTTATTTATTAGTATACATGTCCTCTCTATACAGTAATGTAAGAAACCGTAGCACGTGAAGGGAATGTGGAGAGGATGGCCCACGTGCTGTACACAAGTGCGAGCAGTGTACTGTCGCGCTCTCAGCGCTCATATACGTTGTACATACACGGCACGCAAATGTGTGCGGCACGTGATCCATTCCCTCCACGTGTTATCGCATGCTATCGAGGCCGGTTTTCGCTACCTCTCCACATATCTTATTGCAGGTGAGTCAGGGCTCAAATTTGGCATCTCAGAAGTAACCTGTGGTCGAGATTATTTGTTAATTCGCATTGTTTGTTGCACATCTTGACGTTATATTCACCGTAGCTTGAAAACTTGATTTTTGGTAAAAGGAAATCAAAGAGGTACCAGTTGCCGCATCTCTACACGCATTAGTCTGATAGCTTCTTCATCTGGTCTGAGAATATCCGAAGCAATGTCATCAGAGAAACGTAAAATCTCAAGTTCAACTGATCAAGATTCAGTGAGAAAGAAAATACGCATAATGAAAGAAAAGCAAGTAAGTTCTTAACAGTTCTTTTCTCAATTTCGTTGCTCTATAATTAGAATGCTAAAAAGCACACGAAATTTTGTGTAAACAAATCAGTATATTCGTGACATTTCCTAAAGTAACAATTCAATATTTTGTATGACGGAGCAAAACTCATACACATATAACGTATCAAATCTGTTTCTTTTACTAGCACGTGTAAT
>NW_020225084.1:0-5170 GCF_003070985.1 Temnothorax curvispinosus | reverse complement strand
TTCTTTAAATTTAACTTTAATAGATTGTCTAAGACTTACATAAGAAAGCAGTTTTCTAATTATTCTTGATATTTGACACAAAGTATTTATCGAAATTGATCATGATTAACGACCAACATCCATGTTTAAGTTCTTTCCTACAACTTGGCTATTCATTGAATTTATTCTATTTTATGATTATTTTACATAAAATGTGTTATTTTAATTAAAAAAGATATTAAATATAGGGTATATATATCTCAAAAACGTACTTTTGGTGAAATCAACAAAGAACAAGTGGTTCTTATCTGTACATGTAAATATATTACTACATGTTAGGACATTTATTTAAAATTTAACGTATTTTAACAAAAAAAAATGTATATTGAGGTTCTGAATAAAATCAAATAAAGTTAACAAAATTAGCAATAAGAAGCGCAGAAAAGCTAGGGCACGTATATATTTAATTATAATATAAACAATATTTTCAATATTATCTCATCTTTTGTTTATATATATAATAAAATATATATGCGTCCTACTTACTGCATCCAGCTCTTATTGTCAATTTATTTTATTAAACGCTAAACATCTCGCTAAATATCTCACTTCGCAGGGCAGACCGCCGCATTTTTCTGCCAGATTCTTTCGTTTCGTGTCAAAACGAATGAGCATAATTTTATTGACATTCGAGGTGCAGCGCGTATTCTAAATAATTACCCTTTTATCTTTTAATTATAAGGTGCGTATTGGAATTATTCTGCAGCGGCTTGTATAATTTATATTTATCTCGAAAGTAATATATATTTTGTTTAATTTAATTTCTCACTTATGTGTCATGACTTTTGATTTAGCGGAAATTTTCATCGTGAAATTGAAAATTTCACGATTTGCTTTTCCGTCCGTTACAAATAACCGCGATATGATAATTAAACGATGGTAATATGTACAGCCCCCAAACACATCGAAACGACCGGCAGCGGGAGAGGAAGACGATGACGATGAATGGGAGAGTCAACGACAGTTTAAGAAGCTTGACGAACTAACGAAGAAGGAAAAGCAAGATATATTGAATAAGTATGTGAAAACTAAGGTCTTTGTCGAAGCGTTGGATGAAGCGACGCTCAAACGTTTGATCCTTGTATTCAAGAAGAGAGCTCTGAAGAATAAGGAGATGAAAGTCAAATTTCCAGATCAACCGGAGAAGTAGGTGAATACGTAGAAGCTAAATGTCAGATGGAAATCTCAATGTATAATTGTTTTCGATTTCTTTTTGGCCTTTTGCAGGTTTATGGAATCCGAAGTAGAACTGCACGAAACTCTGCAAGAGCTTCAAATTGTAGCAACCAATCCAACCAATCTTGATTTGTATTGTATGTTAATGGTAAAGTTAGGCGCCGTACCTTCTTTACTAGAATTGTTGTCTCATAAAAATACTGATATAGCAGTTGGTGTGGTAGATTTTCTGCAGAAATTTACTTACAAAGGTATATTACACAAAATTCAGAAAGAAGGCGCGGATACATTTATCAATGCTTTGTTTGAGCAACAAGTTTGCGCTCTCCTAGTACAAAATCTCGAGAGACTTGATGAAACAGTGACTAAAGAGGACAACGGTGTTTATAACACACTTGGTAATTATTTAATAAACGTGCATATCGTTTATCTTTCTGCAAAATAATGCTTTTACTAGATTAACTCAACGACGGTTTCGATTTCTAGACATTTTTGACGAACTACTGGTATTTAGACCAGATCTATGTGCGGATGCGGGAAAGCAGGGTCTGATGAAATGGTTGTTACGTCGAGTTAAAATTAAAACAACACCTATTGACCTGAACAAATGTTACGCCTGTCATCTCCTATCTATACTTTTGCGGCATACGCCAGAAAATAGACTTCTTTTAGGTGACTTGGATGGAATTGATGTTTTACTACAACAATTAGCTGTATGTATTTGTATGTTTCTAAGCCCTTGCATATAACATTACCAAGCTGAATTATCTTAAAACCGATTATTTACAATATTTACAGAGTCACGATCCGCAGACTGCACAGGAACATGATTTAAATGAGTGGTATGATGAGATAAATAAGATGAATGAAGCGATAATGGAAGATTTGTTTAACGTTTTGTGCTCAAGCTTAATGGCTACTGTAAATCGAGATAGATTTCTGCGTGGCGAAGGCCTCCAACTTATGAACTTAATATTACGAAAAAAAAAAATGTCATTGAATGGATCTCTCAAAGTGGGTTTATTCGCAACAGATTTTATTGGATTTATATAAATTACTATAGTTAAATTATAGGTTTTAGATCACGCTTTGAATGGCCCGGATGGAAAAGATAACTGCAGCAAATTTGTAGATATTCTTGGATTGCAAACTATATTTCCTCTGTTTATGAAAACCCCAACAAAAAATAGAAAAAGAATGCTTACTGCAGAAGAGGATGAAAGTATGGCCTCGATATATCTATTAATATTAGTAAGCAAAATTTCAACTTATTTAACTGTTTATAGCGAAATAATAAATAATTAATTTTGCAGAACACGTGATTTCAATCATAGTAAGCTTGTTAAAGAACTGTAAAGGACAACAGCGTCAAACATTACTTAGCTATTTTACGGAGAATGATTATGAGAAAGTGGATAGATTAATGGAATTACATTTCAAGTATCTTGAAAAGGTAGAAGAAATGAAAAAGAATGGGAAGGTACGTGCACAATAAAAAACATTTAACAGAGACATCTAAAAATGAAGACGTATAAAAATTTACACTCTTTTTTTATTTTTATCATAAGGACGAAGACGAAGAAGAATCGTACTTGAGAAGATTAGACGGCGGGTTATTTATATTACAGTTAGTAGATTATGTACTTTTAGAAGTTTGCACTGGTTGTCCGCCTGCAGTCACGCAACGAGTAAGGGATCTCTTGGCGCAGAGATCCCTTAACAAAATTCGCCACATCATGAGAGGTAAATTATGTATAGTATAAAATCTATCTACATATTTAATCGTATTAACAATGTATTCATTCACATGTTTTTTGTTTCAAAACCAGAATACGCCGATAATTTAGGAGATGCCGGTGATACAGAATGGAAAGAAGCAGAGCAACGACGTATCTTACAATTAATTGACAAATTTTGATATGACTTTTCACATAGAAGACATTAAGGATGTTAAGAATTTAAAAATCTATTGCAAGAAGATTTAAATAAGATACTGCAATTGATTGAGAAAAGTGAAATTCTTGAAATCAGCACTCATCAGTTGTTTTCGTCACCACTTATGACAGATAAATTTACGTTGGCTGGTAGTGATTCATAAAATAATATGCATAATACGGGATAAGGATATTTTTTTATTTAATTAATAAACATGGTTTTTTCTTTTCTATAATTATAACTTTTAATTTTTATATATGTAAGAATTTTATATGCAAATAAGTATTAATACAAATTAAAAATAATTCGTGATTTGAGTTTAGATGTACGACTAAAACTATTATTTAATTATATTTATATAAATTGAAAACTATTTAATTATATTTATTATACTTATACTTGTTAGTTTAGTTATAAGTTTCTCAAGTCTACAAGTTGATCTAGAACAAAAGGAAATGGAAAATAAGAATCCTTATAAACCTATGTTATCTGAAAATGTTTTATTTAATTTTTATCAGTTCTATATTGTATTAAAAATTTCCAATTGTTCTGTAGATCATCTTGTGCATATTACAGTGTCAGTATTTTTAGCATCTACCTTTTCAACGAGCAAGTTATCTTTCATAAATTTAAACTCGATTTTTGTTGTTTAATGTTTATCGCAATTATACGTTTTCGATGTTGTTCATTAATTGTTGATCATTAATTGGAGTTCAATAAAATGCGATTAAATTAAAACAATCAAATTCTTAATTATTTCTTAATATACATACGTAGATATATATATATATATATATAAATTATATTTTACTTATTTCTTTTTCTATCAGTTTATTTATCTTTGTTTTTAATTCACAGACATATGGTATTGGCAAATTATGTTTATAGAGATATTCGATTTAATAGAAATATACTGTCCGATCATCGATAGATGGAAGAAAATGTTTCACAAAAATTCTAAATCGGTTACTCAAAATCGAGTTAAATTTGATAACTCATTTCAAAATTATAAATTTGTTTCAAAAATAGAAATTAAGCAAATATGATACTTTTGGTGAATTTTGTATCTTTTTTAATATAGTTTCTGTGCTTAATTTGAAATGAAATTTTATATTATCATTTTGGCAAGAAAATTTAATAGTAAAAGTAAGGCAAAGAGAGAACAATGCATGAAAGCTCTGTAATCGGATAGAAGAAATCTATTCCTAAGCAGTAATAATATTTTTAAAATGTAATGTTGGATCTGTCAGTTTGTTAGCGTATTTTAGCGATGAAATTAACAGTTATTGCATAAATGAGAAAGCCGATACGCTTTAATTATTACAGTAAGACTTGACTACATAAAACTCTAATAAAATATTTTAGTATTTTGAAATTAATCTTATTGTCAGTAAAAATAGTCGTGAGTTATAAAAGTTCTTCATGTAGCTCTAGCATCAGTAGCATCTGATTATTCAGTTTCTTTCGGCAAATCGGTATATCAAATTAAGAAATGTCAGATTTGAGATTTGAACCGTGGCGCCCGCGGCTCACCTGGAAAATAGATGGAGGGGACACGCATTCTAATAAGGAGCCACATACGTGTGACACACGCGTATGTACATACATACATCGTGATTTTCTTAGGATGCGTGTCCCCTTCACTTATTTTACGGGAGTACCTAGGCTGCGGTCCACTTGACGCTACAAATGCTTCGAAGCATTCCTCTTCTCTTTTCTTTCAATGAAGAAAGAAGGAGAAGAAGAACGCTCCAAAGAATTTGTAGCGTCAAGTAGACCGCAGCCCTAGGTGAACCCCGGGCGCGCTGCGCGGGCGGTCAGGGCGGGGCGGCGTGGCGGGCGCCCCCGCCCCAGCTCTGTTTTATGCAATGGTCGCGTTCATTTGTTCATTTGCATCGTTTCTCGTTTCTCACATCACATCTTGGCATCATATTTGCAGTAGCTTGGAAACTTGATTTGACAAAAGGAAATAAGAGGAATCAGTTGCTACATTTATACGTGAACGCATTAAGGGCCAATT
>NW_020225083.1:0-4332 GCF_003070985.1 Temnothorax curvispinosus | reverse complement strand
ATGCAAAACGGCTTTAAGGATTTTTTTATTAAAATCTAATACAGTTTATTATTTTTTAAGTCGGTATGGCATATGAGTTTTTAAATGTTAATGGAGAGATGGTGCCTCACACTATTGTCCCGATCACAGGGGATGGAGCTTGCCTGTTCCGATCTCTCTCATATCTTATGTATTACAATCAGTTAATGGCTAGCGATGTGCGTGAACTAATCGTGAAACATGTGGTGGATAATTGGGAGGAATTTTCCATTATGTCTCACGACAGCAAGGGGGACAATTATACCAGCTCTGCTGAATATCTCGCTCACATGTCTCAACCATTTACTTATGGTGGTTTATGCGAGTTGGTGGCGGCTGGTGAATTATTTGGGTTTGTTTTCGAGGTTTACCGCAATGGTGAGCTCTATAAAAGTTTTGGTGTTGAAGGTCACCCTGTTAAGAGGCTGCGCTTTACGCAGGACCTTTCTAAAGGACATTTCGATGCATACGTGCCACGTAAAAATGAAGAATTGACCACTACACCACTCTTTTTTCAGTATGATCATGCCTCAAATATTTCACAACCATCATCTCTTTTTGGTAGCAAAAAGGCTTCTGGCAAACGTCGTGCTAGATATACTAACGTTAAAAGGAAGAAGCAACTTCAAGATGCGGCAAGAAAATATGCGCATAATAACCCTGAGGTGAACAGAGCAGCGGTAACTAGGTACTCAAAAAATAAGCCGGAGGTGCATAGAGCAGCGGTGGCAAGATACCAAAAAAATAACCCTGAGGTGCACAGAGCGATAGAGTTTCGATATGAATTAAGCAATTCTGGAAAACGATTAGAAAGGCGAGCACTTCCGTGGAAGGTAAAAGCTTATTCAGGCATGGCATATGATCCTGATGTGGATTATGAGGCAGACAGCATTATAGCTCTGGGTACCATGAGCCAGAAGTGTAAGTACTGCAATGCCCTTAAGTGGAAGGAGGAGGCTCCTGGCATGTGTTGTAATGATGGAAAGGTGCAGCTTTCACCTTTTCAACCTCTGCCCGAGCCTCTCTACAGTTTGGTAATGGGTAGCCACTCTGAGCACGTCCACTTTATGAATCGTGTTCGGAAGTATAATGGCTGCTTCAACATGACATCATTCGGAGCCAAGCAGGTTCAACAAGACGGCTTCATACCGACCTTTAAAGTTCAGGGGCAGGTATATCACTTGGTAGGAAGCCTGCTGCCAGCATCTGAGCAAGAAGCCCAATTCCTACAAATTTATTTCGTGGGTGAGGACGAAAGGGAAGTCCGCTTGAGATGCAACAATTTTCCAGATGTCAAACAGAAATTAGTTAAAGAATTGCAGAGGATGCTACATGAAGTCAATAGTTACATAAAAGACCTAAAAACTACTATAGAAAAAGTACCTACAATTTGCAAAAATTTCGAAGTTATTATTCATGCAGATAGGAAGCCCATTGATGCTCATGGAGGACGGTATAATGCACCAACAGCAAATGAGGTAGCTTTGGTGATTGTGGGACAGCAATTTGAGCAGCGAGATATTGTGTTGCACAGCCATGACAACACACTAAAGCGTATCAGCGAGATTCATCGATCATACGACGCCTTGCAGTATCCGCTTTTGTTCTGCCGTGGCGAAGATGGGTACTCTATTGCCCTGTCTCAGCGCGATCCTCAGACCAAGTTGCCCCTAAAGAATACAGTATCCGCAGCGAGCTTTTACTCATACCGTATTATGGTCAGGGAAGGGGAAGTTAATCACTTGGTGTACTTCCGTTCACTTTTCAGTCAATTTTTGGTTGATATGTATGCTAAAATAGAGACTGAAAGGTTGAATTATATTAGGAATAACCAGGTGCAGTTGAGGGCAGATAGTTACATTCATTTGAGAGACGCCATGGGAAAGCAAGATGCTGACGTTGCTCAGATGGGTCAAATGGTGGTGCTTCCGTCATCATTCACTGGAGGACCACGCTATATGCATGAGCGAACTCAGGACGCTATGACATACGTCCGTTTTTATGGTCGTCCTGATCTGTTTATTACTTTTACTTGTAATCCAAAGTGGAAGGATATCACAGATGTACTGCTTCCTGGCCAAAAATCTCACGATCGACACGATATTATAGCTAGGGTATTTCATCTCAAGGTGAAGAAAATGATGGCTCTTTTAAAAAAGGGTGATTTGTTTGGAAAAGTGACGTGTTTCATGTACTCTGTGGAATGGCAAAAACGAGGTTTGCCTCATATTCACATCTTGCTGTGGCTAGAGCAGCGCATCTTTAATAATATGATCGACAAAGTCATATGTGCTGAAATACCTGATCCCGTGAAAGACTCTCTTCTTTATAATATTGTCAAGGCCAATATGATTCATGGGCCCTGCGGGGGCTTAAACCGTAATTCGCCATGTATGAAAGGAGGCAATTGCAGCAAGAGGTATCCCAGGCAACTTCTAAAGGACACTCAGACAGGAAACGATGGATATCCGCAGTATCGGAGAAGGTCTCAAGCTGATGGTGGATTTACCGTAAAAATCAATGAAATAGAGCTGGACAATCGTTGGGTGGTGCCCTATAATCCTGTTTTGTTACGTACTTTCAATGCTCATATTAATGTGGAATTATGTAATTCAGTTAAATCTATAAAGTATATTTGTAAGTACGTGAATAAGGGCAGTGATCAAGCGACTTTTGCCTTAGAGAATAAGAGGGATGAGGTAAAATTGTACGAGAGTGGACGGTATATTAGCAGCTCAGAGGCAGTTTGGAGAATCTTGGCGTTTCCTATTCATGAGAGGTATCCTGCTGTCTTTCATCTAGCTGTACACCTCGAGAATGGTCAGCGTGTATACTTTAATTCCAAAAACTTAGTTGAGAGGATTAGTAATCCACTTCAGACAACACTCTTGGCTTTCTTCGAGCTGTGCAAAACCGACGATTTTGCAAAAACTCTTTTGTACTGTGAGGTTCCTTTTTATTTTGTGTTTAAAAATAACAAGTTTGAGAGAAGAAAGCGGGGAATGAATGTCGATGGCTGGCCAGGAATAAAGAAGGACAATGTGCTGGGAAGAGTGTATACCATCCATCCAAATAACACAGAGTGTTATTATCTTCGCATGTTACTGTATGAGATTCGAGGTCCAACATCATTTTTAGAATTGAAAACTGTAAATGGTGTTGTCTGTTCCACATTCCAGTCTGCATGCAAGGCATTAGGTTTGCTGGAAGATGACAAACACTGGGACAATACATTGGAGGAAGCTGCTTTGTGTGATTCTTCCTTCAAGCTGCGGGAGCTTTTTACAGTGATGTTGGTATTCTGTCAACTTAATGAGCCTATGAGTCTTTGGGAAAAGTATAAAGACAGCTTTTCAGAAGATATTACACGACAAGTGGAAAGAGAGTTGCAAAGCAGTGCGCAGCAGATAATGGACGAGGTGTATAACAGATGTTTGGTGATGATTGAAGACGCAGTATTGGCTTTGGGAGGACAGGAGTTACAACAATATGGTCTGTCTCAGCCAAAAAGGTTAGGAGAAGTTTTGAGAAATCGGGATTATCTGAGAGAAACAAATTATGATGTAAACATCTTAGCACAAGTGGTGTCGAATAACGAGGGTTTACTAACAGATGAACAGTTCGCTGTCTATCGGCAGGTCCTTAGCAGTATTGAATTAAGTGCTGGTCAGGTCTTTTTTCTAGATGCTCCAGGTGGTACTGGAAAAACTTTTCTCATTAATTTACTTTTGGCAAAAGTAAGAAGTGATTGTGGCATTGCCTTGGCTGTTGCATCCTCTGGCATTGCTGCTACGCTGTTAGAGGGAGGCAAGACTGCTCACGCTGCTTTTAAGCTGCCCCTCAATCTAAACTATGTAGAAACACCCTTGTGCAATATTTCAAAACAAAGCAACATGGCCCAAGTGTTGCGGGACTGTAAGCTCATTGTTTGGGATGAGAGCACCATGGCACATAAAGGGGGTTTTGAAGCATTGAGTACAACCTTAAAAGATATTAGGGGTAACGATGGAGTGATGGGGGGAGTCACTGTGTTGCTGGCTGGAGACTTCCGACAGACTTTGCCTGTAGTGCAAAGGGGAACTCGAGCTGATGAGGTTAAAGCATGCATTAAGGCATCATATTTATGGTCTCTTATCTGTAAACTCTCTCTCAAAAAGAATATGAGGGTATATTTGAAAGGTGATGTCTCCGCGGGGCAATTCTCGAAAATTTTACTTGAAATAGGAGATGGAAAATATCCCGAGTCTGAGGGAAAGGTGATTATTCCAAAATGTTTGACACATTCATGATTGTATCCTTACTTAGTCACATTCC
>NW_020225082.1:0-2143 GCF_003070985.1 Temnothorax curvispinosus | reverse complement strand
AGAAAAAAGTAAGAAATTTGTAATACGTACTGGAATTAACAAAAAAAATTGTTCAAAAAATTTATTACGTTTGTTCTTTTAATTTTTGAATATTACTCGCCGGCATAATTTACTATAACATATTTACTGATTATTTTTACAAGCTTCACAGCCTTGATAGTGATAAGAGAAAGATAGACAGTTATCCGATGATATCACATATGTACAGAGAATTGTCACTATGCGCGAATATTGCTTTCCTATATCGAATTCTATATTTTATTACCTTTACTGTAACATTAAAACAGTTCCACAATAACAAGGAGATTATTATATTAAAAGAACGTGTTCCTTTATCAACGAAATATTTGAAGCCTCTTATTAAAGACAGTTGCGTGTATCTCATTATCGATCCACTTCATAATATCGTAATTTATAATATCACATTTTAGAAGTAAACAATGCCATAAAATCTTTTTAGCGATGACGAAATATTTAATCACGTAAAGTTAGGCGGTGGCTTCAACATGAGGCAGACGACCACCGTTATCGTCACTTCAGAAAAAAAGCACGCGATCCAAAGTGTCACACGCCTTTCGCGCGTATACTAAAAGCCCTCGCTTGTCACTCTCTTTTCACGTTAATGAAATTATCGTGCGCTTACTTAATGCCTAAATATAGAAGCGATCGCGTTCCACATTGTGACCGCGGTATCGCGACGGCTACTCTTTAAAAGAAAGCGCTCCGATAATCGTCGAGGAGGAATGTGCAACTATGCGGGACGCGTACAAAAGTAAACGACCGCGTGTAGACTTTAACGCTTTAACCGAATCGCACATAGCGATTTTTACGAAATTAAAACTTTAAAATTATATCAAATATAAAGCGTCTCATCTTTAATAATTTTAGAAATTTATGCAGGCCATTTATGCATAAACCGAAAGATATTTAGCTTTATGCCGTAAAATGTTTATATTTTGTAAACGATATAAAGCAGTTAACAGTGTTAAATATAATAGGAAGGATTTTTTTAATAAGTTGATATTACATAGAGTACAATAGAAAACAAGAAATTTAAATTTGTTAAATATATTAGAGATTTAATTTACAACACCTTGATTTGCTTCTCGATTTGAGAAGCTATCAGTGAAATAATTGAATCGTTAAATTTAAAATATACAAGGAAGTTTCGAATAAGCAAGTTAAAGAAAAGTTTTTTATTTTCAGTTTTTTAATTTAATTAAAATTAATACAGGCCTGAACCAAAAGATATGTAGTTTTATGCTGTAAGAGATATTTATATTTTTTAAACGACATAAAGCATTAAAAAATGTTAAGTACAATATTAGAAAGAATTCTTTCAATAAGTTGATATTATACAAAATAGGTGTAGAATACAATTATGGGAGACTTAAATTTGCTGGATGTATTAGGTACTCAACTTATGCAGTATCCTTATTTGCTCCGAGAAGCTGTCGGTGAAACTGTTGAAATCGTTAAATGACTTAACGTGTACGTATAAGGAAGTTTCGAACGAGCAAGTTGAATGCCAATTAATTCCCTGGCAGTTTGGATGACGTCTCAGGTGAAAGTAAACGAACATGAGGATACTCTGCATGAGATTCGTGTCACGGCATTGTCCACGACATTTGCCGACGTTCGATGCACCGCAACAGAATCTATACTGACAATAAATTATGAGATATATGATGTACATCAATATTTTTCTTGTAAAGAAACACAAATTAAATTTAAACAAGAGTAGCGAAAACATACAATTAATTCATATTCTGGCTATATCGCTAATTATTTTTCACAAAATACCAAGAGGCGTTTATGTGAAGTTATGTTGTACAATGTTAATAATTTGAACGATGATATCTGTCAAGAAAACGCTTGAAATGTGTACCTACCCTTTGTATAGAATACATTCAGGATGTTACATTACGCGTCTATGCTCTTTATCAGCGATAATGTTTTCAGAGAAAACATGCCGCAGAAATAGTTTTGGGCTGGCATCGAATTTTGTGCGCGCGTCACTGTGAAGCGACGCACCAAAAATCTGAAACAGCATCCGCTATAAAAACATTTTCGCGCGGATATTAGTCGCCAGGGAGGCCGAACATGCAGTATATTATGATAATTAAATGCATATGTGAAACGC
>NW_020225081.1:0-1457 GCF_003070985.1 Temnothorax curvispinosus | reverse complement strand
TGGAGTTCGGGGATGCGCTCATCCCAATTACGGTGGTTTCGGTCGACGTATTGCGAAATCATTGTTTTTACAACCCGGTTTGTTCGCTCGACCGGGTTGCAATGCGGCGCGTGGACCGGTGCGTATACGTGTCGGACGTTATAGGCGGCGAGCATTTTTGCGAGTTTACTGGAACGGAGCTGCGTGCCGTTGTCCGACAATATCGTGTCGGGGCAGCCGTGGCGGAATATAATCGCTTCGGCCATGTGCGTGGTTACTGCGGTAACGGTGGCGCGGCGCAGGGGGCGCATCTCCAACCACTTGGAGAAACGGTCCTGCATTGTTAGGAGCCATGTGTGGCCTTGCTTCGATCGCGGCAGTGGTCTGATTAGGTCGAGGGTGACCTGTTACCACGGGCGGGTGACGGACGTGGCGTGTAGTGTCCCCGCCGGTCGGGTTTGCGCGACTTTGTGCCTTAGGCACCGAGGGCAGTTTCGCACGTATTGTGCGATTTCCCGGAACATACCGGGCCAGTAATATAACTGGGCGTCGCGAGTGATTGTTTTCGCGATGCCGAGATGTCCGGCAGTGGGGGCGTCGTGATTTCGGCGGAGGATCTCGGGGCGCAGTTCCTTAGCTATGCATTCCTTCCATTGGGTTTCGGGCGGGGTTTTGTTAAAGTCGAGGTTGTGCAATATGTGCCGGTACAGTTTCCCGTCCCTCACCTCGTAATCGGGATGTTCCCGGGGAGCGTCTTGCACCGCTCGTAGCGTCCGACGGTACCACGAGCAGCGGGGCGGGGTCGTGACGGCGGCGGCGGTGTTTTGACGCGACAGGGCGTCTGCGACTCGGTTGAGGGCTCCCTTGCAGTACTTGATGTCCATATCGTATTGTTGGAGCTCGAATGTCCAGCGTCCCAACCTGCCGGTGGGTGCATCTAATTTTTGCAGCCAGCGGAGGGATTGGTGGTCGGTAATTACTGTAAATGAGTATCCTTCCAGATACTCGCGCATTCGCCGTATTCCCCAGATTACAGCAAAGCATTCGAGCTCGGTCGCGCTGTAGTTCCGTTCGGCATGATTCAATGTGCGGCTTGCGTATGCGATAACTCTCTCCCCCTCCAGGAAGTTTTGCGTGAGCACGGCCCCGAGGCCGGTCGTGCTTGCGTCGGTTTGTAAGATAAAGCGTCGCGTAAAATCTGGGTACGAGAGGACCGGCGCGGAGGTCAGGATATCTTTTAATTTCTCGAACGCGGTATCCTCTGCCTCCCCCCAACTCCAGCGGGCGTGCTTTCGCGTCAGGGCGGTGAGCGGTGCGGCGATAGTCGCGAAGTCTTGGATGAACCGTCGGTACCACGATGCCACCCCCAGGAATTGCCGGATTTGTTTTACGGTTTGCGGCCGCGGCCACTGGGCAACTGCCCGCACTTTCTCAGGGTCGGTACGGATCCCTTCGCGATCGACTATATGGCCGAGATA
>NW_020225080.1:0-1650 GCF_003070985.1 Temnothorax curvispinosus | reverse complement strand
GCACTGAATGGTAAATACGAATAAGGATGGCGATGTCGGATCTTCTCAGGCAAGAATCTATCAGGATCAAATACTTCTGGATTTGACCAAAAATTGGGATCTCTGTGGACTCCGTAAATGTTAAGATGCAAGAATGTTCCAGCAGGTACCAAATATGACTCTAAAAGATATATCGTACAATAATTATAACTTAAAAATAAAAATTTAAGCTGTATTCCCTCAAATTTTAAAATTAAATATATACACTGAAAAGATGTTTAATAATCCAGGCTTGGCTAATGTTACCAAGAACCTTCGTTATCACCAACTTACCAAGAATTTTTTTTTTAATATGAATTTAATGCAACATAGAAATAATTCCCTATAGTTTGCAAGATAAAAAATATAATGTAATTATTATTTAAATTTTATTAAGCCTTACTTGTTTTACATTATTTTCTCAAAATATTATACGTTGTATTAGATGGAGCTTTGTATATAAAATTTTGAAATATTATAGAAATAAACTTATCAGTAAAAATATACAAATTTTTGAATCTTTGAAATATACGGGAATGTTGCCTTTTAATGACGTGTGGCGTAATTATTTAAAAATTTATACAAGAAAAAATTGGTTAGATGCATACGTAATTTTACGTCTTCCGCAGGAATTCGTGATATGAAAATCACGCTGGGGTATAAGCGCAATGCTTCCTTTATACATCTGTCCAAATATGGTAGGTCTTGCAATAAGTTCATAGTAAACTTCTGCTCATTCTCTTGCAAGGCAGTGTTGATTTCGTTCCTGACACGATCCTGTATTATCATTGTTAATTAAAAGGCGTCTCTTGTTATTGTGATGTTTTTACACAGAAACAAATATATCACGGGAATATTTGTTTTAAAAATATTTTGATTAGTTTGAAATATGTGTATATAAATTGCACTTAAGATGTAAAAGAATATTTGAAATATGTGTGTACGCTTAACCTAGAACACGACACTGGGTTTAGCACATCTACCTAGTCCCTTACAAAAAAGTATTACTAGCTGGTTAGTAATAAATACTTATTTTGTGTATTAATAATACTAAAATTAAGTATTTATTAGTACTTGAATCACTGTGATCCAAGTATTGCATAGTATTTTATTACTGGTAAGTAATTTATGAAAGTAGTATTTAATACAGGACGAGTATTGAATACTTAGTATTAAATTTCTGGCGAGAAAGCATTTAATACTAGGTAAAAAATACTTGTGTAATAAATACTTGTGTTGAATTACTGATGAGTATTTCAATGTTAGTACTGAAGTACTAAACCAAGGATTCCATGTGTAATAAATCACTGGCCAGTATTTTAATATTAATATTCAAGTACTGAACTGAATATTCCATGTGAAATTAATCACTGACCAGTACTACAATTTGTATAGAAATATTATAATGGGTAATTCCTGATAATATTAAGGAAAAGAGATAAAAGTAAGGCACAAATACATTTTATATGAAGGTCTGTACTAATTCGTTGTGATAAAAGTGTACAAGTTTTGAAATAGTACTGAGAATATCATTTTAATATCCAATTCAAAATTTTATTACTCTTTTTAAACTGAATTTGTTTCTTAAGATGATTTTTGAAAAATTAAATATTTGCGCTGGTTATGACACAT
>NW_020225079.1:20520-22447 GCF_003070985.1 Temnothorax curvispinosus | reverse complement strand
TTTTGGTGAATTTTGTATCTTTTTTAATATAGTTTCTGTGCTTAATTCGAAATGAAATTTTATATTATCACTTTGACAAGAAAATAATTTGATAGTAAAGGTAAGGCAAAGAGAGAACAATGAAAGCTCTGTAATCGGATAGAAGAAATCTATTCCTAAGCAATAATAATATTTTTAAAATATAATATTGGATCTGTCAGTTTGTTAGCGTATTTTAGCGATGAAATTAACAGTTATTGCATAAATGAGAAAGTCGATACGCGTTAATTATTACAGTAAGACTTGATTACGTAAAACTCTAATAAAATATTTTAGTATAATATTTTGAAATTAATCTTATTGTCGGTGAAAATAGTCGTGAGTCATAAAAGTTCTTCATGTAGCTCTAGCATCAGTAGCATCTGATTATTCAGTTTCTTTCGGCAACTAATCGGTGTATCAAATCAGATTTGAGATTTGAACCGTGGCGCCCGCGGCTCACCTGGGAGATAGATGGAGGGGACACGCATTCTAATAAGGAGCCACATACGTGTGACACACGTATGTATGTACATACATGCGTGATTTTCTTAGGATGCGTGTCCCCTTCACTTATTTTACGGGTTACGGTGAGCCCCGGGCGCGCCGCGCGGGCGGCCAGGGCGTGGCGGCTGGCGCCCCCGCCCCGGCTCTGTTTTATGCAATGGTCGCGTTGTTCATTTGTTCATTTGCATCGTTTCTCACATCACATCTTGGCATCATATTTGCAGTTTGCAGTAGCTTGGAAACTTGATTTGACAAAAGGAAATAAAAGAGGAATCAGTTGCTACATATCTGTACATACGTGAACGCATTAAATCTAAGTAGTAATTTCTTCGTTTGGACGGTGTTGGAATATTATTTCTCTACAAAGCATGTCGTTAGAGAAACGTAAGAGCTTACGTTCGACTGATCAAGATTCAGCAGAAAAGCGACAATGTATAATGGAAGAGAATAAAGTAAGTTTTTTTTTCAACTTCGTTGAGTGCATGTTATTAGAACGTTAGAAAGCACATAAAACTTGGTATAAACGATGCAGTATCAATACATTAAAGACATTCCTTAAAGCGATAGTTACATACTTACATACTCTACATAGCAAAGAAAATTCAGAAATATTTATACACGTATCAAATCTATTTTCTACTCAGCACATGTGTAATATGTGAACAATTAAAAATTATTAATGCAGAGTCTACTTCAGACGAATCTGTTAATTGTATCAGAATTCAAGACAGAACTCTGTTTATATATGTAATATAAAAAACATTTTAAAAATTGGTCTTATATGTACATCAAAGATCAAAGTGCTGTTATAGGGGTGGACAGGGCAGTATAAAGTTATGAATAAAAGTCTCCGGTTAAATTTAACGGAATTTATAGATCGTGCAAGACTTGGGCAAAAATGCAGTTTACTAATTATTCTTGAAATTTGACGCAAAATTGCGAAAACTTTAATTTATGAAATCGATTGTGATCAACGAAAATAACTGTATTTGTTTTCTCTTAATACAATGTGGCGCTATTTATTCAATTTTTTCTGATTGACGTATAATGTTTTTATTCAAAAAAGAATATTAAATATAGGATGTTCAATAATCTCTACGTACTTTTTAGTGAAATCGGATTTCAATCGCTCTTATTTACGTGTAAATATATTATTACATGTTAGGACATTTGAAATTTAATCTATTTTATTTAAAAGCACAGAAACTTTTATGACATTTTGATGTTGATTCTTATTTATAAGTAAATTAATTATTTACAGATTTCTAACAAAAAAGAAATTGAGAATACCTCTACAGAGAATACCCCGGAAAAGGAGCAGACAGTATCTTTGCCATCTTCACCATCTATCACAAGCTGTTCTGAAACACAGATTAAGTCGAATATACTTAACCATACATGG
>NW_020225079.1:0-20420 GCF_003070985.1 Temnothorax curvispinosus | reverse complement strand
TTATTAATTGAAATCCAGAAAGACTTGGACTTTCTGTCACATGAAGATATGCTTACAGTTCATTGCAAGTTGGAAATTTTTCATAATTTGATAAATAAAACTATACGTATGAATTTACTACCATCTTCAACAGAATTTTCAGAAGACGTGACATATTTTAAAGACTTGAATTTTGATGAATCTTTCTCTAAAAATTAATCAATTTTATGGTAGAAAAAAAATGTTATATCGAAAAAATTTTGCGCCATCAACAGTAATTTAAGAATATCTAGCCTTACGCATGAAGAAATAGAAAAAGATATGACAAATGAATTAGTAACGCATAATGAGGTAGAATCTTTTAAACAGATTTTATTATATATTATAATTGGCTCAATAAAACGATGTGATTATGACATGTTTTCGAAAATTATTAACAACTGATAAGTATGATGTACTAACTTTAAAATTAACGCCTGAACATTATGTGTCACACTATTTTACGGTTAAAAATGCTGTGTCACCAGTCGTCATTTATGACAGATAAGAAATTTACATTGTCTAATACTGGATTTATATAATATATTGCAGTCTTTAATAAATTCATAGGACATATATATTTTTTTATTTAGTAAACATGTTTTCTTTTTTCCACAAATATATTATAGCTTATAATTTTTACATATGCAGAATTTACATGCACATAATATATGGATTAAAAATAATTTGTGATTTGAGTTTGTCTGGATGTACGAATAAAACTATTATTAATTATACTTAATGTAGCTTAGTTATAAGTTTCTCAAGTCTACAGGTTGATTTAAAACAAAAAGAATTAAGAACTAAAAAATCCTCACAAGCCTATGATATCTATAAATATTTTATTTATTTTTATCGATACATTATATCATAAAAATAATTTCCAACTTGATTTTTGTTCTTCATTATATGTTTATTTCATTTAGGCTGGATTCGGGGAGCGCGCTATTTTCTTATTCTATCCTTGTTTTACACTGATGAGCGATAAAGATAGAATGATGATGCAATAGCGCTAATAGCGCGCTCCCCGAACACAGTCTTAAACGTTTTTGATATTGTCATTCGGGCTCAATAAAATATGATAAGTTGAAACAGAATCAAATTCACAATTATTACTTAATATATGTATAGTTTACAAAATAAATAAACTTGTATTACGTTATTTATTTTTCTACCAGTTTATTTATCTTTTTTACTATTTCATCAGAATTTCAAAGATACATGTAATGTTGAGCAAATTATGTATAGGAGGTATTTTGATTAATGAAAATGTACAGTCCGATCATCTGTAGATGGAAGAAAATACGTCACAAAAGTTATAAATCGACTACAATTTGAGTTGAGTTTGATAACTCATTATTTCGAAATCGAGATTTGTTTTAAAAATAATATAAAAGAAACATGATGTTTTTCGTTAATTTTGTATTTTTTATTGAACTAGTTTCTACGCTTAACTCGAAATAAAACTTTATATATTGTCGCTTTTTGAGAGAAGATATAATAGCTTGACAGTAAAGGATATGGCAAAGTGTGAACAGTGAAAGCTTCGTAACTCGGTAAAAGATTGTTGAACTGCAATGTTGGATCAGTCAGTTAAAACGAGAATGTAATGTATCCTACATAGGCTGCGTTCCGATATTCACTGTGTACGTTACGTAAACTATAGATTTTCAGTACTTTCAGTGAATATCGGAACGCAGCCATAATGAAGAAAAATTTTATTAGCATATTTTAGCGATTCAATTAACAGTTATTACGTGAGTAGAAAAGCTGATACTCATTACTTAAAAATTTGACTGCGTAAAATTTTAATAAAATAATCTCAGCGAAAATTAGTTATAAAAGTTCTTCATGTAGATCTATAGAATCTGATTATTCAGTGTTCCTTCCGGCAACTGTATTGTGTACAAAATATTATTTCGCTGAACGTATTATATTGATCGTTTTTAGCCTTGATAAATAAATTAATCATTTTCCGATTTCTTGGATAAAAAAGATATCCATATAACTCTAAGGCTGCATTCGGGGAGCGCGCTATTAGCGCTATTTGCTTATTCTATCCTTGTTTTACATTTAATGAGCGATAAAGATAGAATGATACAATAGCGCTAATAGCACGCTCTCCGAATGCAGCCTACAGCTTTTGAAAAGAGGTGGGCTGCATATTTTCATAATCTGTCGTACGATGATTGTCGAACGTGGTTTCAGTCGAGTACTTTACATGTACCCATGGATAATCGATCGCTTTATAAAAGCCTTTATTAAGCAGTGGATTAATCGATTTCTACACTGTTTTCAGGGTTAAAGCCAAATTGATGCAGGATTCGTATTAAGCGTTTTACACAAATCTGATTGGTTAAAAAGCGTTATAAGATTTTATTTGTTTACTGCAACTGACAATGATTTTATTGATTCATGTGACGTCATCACACTTTACACGAGAATATAGCAAAAAAATTACACATGTAAACCGAATTCAGGTTTTATATCGAATTATGTCTTTGTATAAAACTACAGAGGAAGGAATCGTATACGAATTACTATATTGTTTTGTTTTAGCCTTTAGTTCTTCGTTGGATTTAGATTTAGGTATACTTAAATTAAAGTAAATCAGTCACATAGAATCATTAAAGCAGGGCACAGACACTTTTCGTAGAACGTAACGGTAAGGTTTTGACCAATCGCGTTGCTCAATTCTTAATTCTACGGTTATGCTAAGACTCCATAGACGCGGAAACGCCGTGCGTTGACAGAGTGCGTTGACTAATCACAAATTTTGATTTTGCCGCATGCGACTTGCGGCAGCCTTCTGATTGGTCAACGCACTCTACCGCGCGGCGTTTCCGTGTCTATAGAATCTTAGCATTAGCATTACAGACGGCCGAATAAGCTGTTTTTCTGTTGAACGTAGCTTATAAAAAGTGTACTTTGAGAAATGTATTAACAATTGAAAATCCGTAATTTGCATTACGTATACTACACACTTTCAGTACTGTGTCAGTACATTTCGGAATACATTCAACAAAAGAACAAGGTTTCTAAACGCTATGTGATAAAAGAAAGCATTCATGGTATATACACTGCTGTTCAATAATGCCTGGATGTGAGTCCAGGCATTAATGAATAGCAGTGTACATACAGAGAGAGAGAGAGAGAGAGAGAGAGAGAGAAATGCCTATAATTGAATCGTAAAGCGCCACTGTGCACTGGCCGCACTGGCGTCAACGCCGCCTTCATTTCTTCATTCGCGTAATAGCTTGTTACCGACTGGGGCTGCGTTCGGGAAGCGCGCTGTTAGCGCTATTGCATCATTCTATCTTTATCGCTCATCAGGTGTAAAACAAGGATAAAATAAGCAAATAGCACTAATAGCGTCTTCCCGAACGCACCTTGGATCGAGTGGATCGTGGTCATACCGCACCCCGCATCCTGCAGCACCCGTTGGGTAGCCGGGGCCATCTAAAAAGAAAAGAAGAAGAAGCATAATAGCTTGTTACTTGATTTGATGAAAGAGGTATAAAAGAAATCAGTTGCCTTACATCTGTAATTGTAATCTTTACACGCATTAGTCCAATAATTTTATCATCCGGACGGTGTTGGAATATTATCGAAGCATGTCGTCTGCAGAGAAACGTAAAATCTCAAGTTCAACTGATCAAGATTCAACGAGAAAGCAAATACGCATAATGAATGAGAAGCAAGTAAGTTCTTAATAGTTCTTTTCTCTCAATTTTGATGAGTGCATGTTATTGGAACGTAAGAAGGCGCATAAGATTTTGTATAAACGAATTAATGCATTCGTGACATTTTTCAAAGCGACAATTCGTGCATTCTACATAAAGAAAATTCATGAACATTCATACACGTATGAAATCTCTGTTCTATTTTCCACTTGCATGTGTATAATTTGAATGCAATTCAATTAGAAGTTATTAATGCAAAAAATCTACTGCAGATGAGTTTTACTATTTGTCAAAATTCAAGGTAGAACTCTGTTTATATAATGTATAAGTAATATGAAATACGTTTTAAAATATAGCAAAACATATAGGTTATAGCACTGTAAAGTCTGTAAATAAAAGTTTTCCTTTAAATTTAACTTTTATAGGTCTTCTAAGACTTAGACAAGAAAACAGTTTATTAATTATTCTTGAAATTTGACACAAAATTTTGACAAAATTTTCAAGTATTTATCGAAATTGATCATGATTGTAACGGCAATATCCATGTTTAAGTTCTTTCTACAACTTGGCTATTCATTGAATTTATTCTATTTTATGATTATTTTACATAAAATGTGTTATTTTAATTAAAAAAGATGTTAAATATAGGGTATATATATCTCAAAAATATTTATGTACTTTTGGTGAAATCAGAACAAGTAGTTCTTATCTGTACATGTAAACATATTACTACATGTTAGGATATTTATTTGAAATTTAATGTTTTAACAAAAAAAATATATATATATTGAGACTCCGAATAAAATCAAATAAGGTTATTTGAATTAACAAAATTAGCAATAAGAGGTGCAGAAAATAGATCGCTTATATATATATTTAATTATAATATAAACAATACTTTCAATATTATCTCATCTTTTGTTTATATTATAATAAGATATATATGTGTCCTACTTACTGCATCCAGCTCTTATTGTCAATCTATTTTATTAAAAAAACATAGAAACTTTTACAACATTTTGATGTTGATTCTTTTCATCATTCATAAGTAAGTTAATTATTTCCAGATCTCTGACAAAGAAGTTGAGAATATCCCGAAGAAGGAGCAGACACAGCAGACAGTATCTCCATCACATTTACCTCTGTATATCAAGAGCTATTCTGAAACACATATTGAATCGACTATAATTGACCATATATGGAAAATTTATCAATTTATGCGTTTTTCTACGATAACGAACACGATAGCGCTTCCATCGATTCCAGAGATAGGTCAGTGCGTGATTCGAATGATTGTTTCGCGTCAAGTTAATTCGCAGAACGATGTAATAGCATTTTATATACTTACCAGTAAATCATTTTACGGTTCATGTGGCACTATTATAACGCTACCGGCTGAAGATTTTAGTTCATCAAACATTGTTTCGGGTCTTATATCGAATAAGACATTATTAATTAAAATCTCGACCGACGAGTTTCAGTTGATTCCTGAAAGTACGCTTACAATACGTTGTAAGCTTAAAATTTATCATCATCTGATAAATAAAAGTATGCGTATGAATTTAGTACCATCTTTAACAGAATTTTCAAGAAACGTGACTTGTTTTGAAGACTCGACCTCTGATGAGTTTCGGTTTAAAGATGAGGAATCAATCAAATTTATAGTAGGAGAAGAAGAGTATGTTATATCAAAAAAATTGTTGTGCTCCACCAACAGTAGCTACTTTAAGAATATCTGTCTTACACATAGGGGAAAAGAAAAAGATATGACAGATGAATTAATAGCGAATAGCGAGTTACTTACTTTTAAACAGATTTTAGTATAATATTATAACTGGCTCACTAGACCAATGTAACTATAACATGCTTAAAAAATTATTAGCCACAGCTGATAAATATGATGTACCAGCTTTAAAATTAACGTGTGAACATAATTTGCTACGCTATATTACGATTAAAAATGCTGTTGAACTTCTACAGCTTGCGTTTGCGTCTAATGCAAAATTTTTAGGAAAATATTCGGCAAATTTTGTTAAATTTTACATAGAAGACATTAGGAATGTTGCAGAATTTGAAAATATATTGCAAGAAGATTTAAATAAGATACTGGAATTGATTGAGAAAAGTGAAATTCTTGAAATCAGTACTCATCAGTTGTTTTCGTCACCACTTATGACAGATAAATTCACGTTGGCTGGTAGTGATTCATAAAATAATATACATAATACAGGATAAGGATATTTTTTTATTTAATTAATAAACATGGTTTTTTCTTTTCTATAATTATAACTTTGAATTTTTATATATGTAAGAATTTTATATGCAAATAAGTATTAATACAAATTAAAAATAATTCGTGATTTGAGTTTAGATGTACGAATAAAACTATTATTAATTATAATTATATAAATCGAAAACTATTTGATTATATTTATTATACGTATACTTATTAGTTTAGTTATAAGTTTCTCAAGTCTACAGATTGATCTAGAACAAAAGGAAATGGAAAATAAGAATCATTACAAACCTATGTTATCTGAAAATGTTTTATTTAATTTTATCAGTTCTATATTGTATTAAAAATTTCCAATTGTTCTGTAGGTCATCTTGTGCATATTACAGTGTCAGAATTTTTAGCATCTACCTTTTCAACGAGCAAGTTATCTTTCATAAATTTAAACTTGATTTTTGTTGTTTAATGTTTATCGCAATTATACGTTTTCGATGTTGTTCATTAATTGGTGATAATTAATTGGAGTTCAATAAAATGCGATTAAATTAAAACAATCAAATTCTTATTTATTTCTTAATATACCTATATACGTAGATAAGTATAGCATATGTATAAATTATATTTTACTTATTTCTTTTTTTATCAGTTTATTTATCTTTGTTTTTAATTCAGAGACATATGGTATTGGCAAATTATATAGATAATTATAAAGATATTAAATTTAATAGAAATAGACTGTCCGATCATCGGTAGATGGAAGAAATCACTTCACAAGAATTATGAATCGGTTACTCAAATTCTAGTTAAATTTGATAACTTATTATTTTAAAATCTAAATTTGTTTAAAAAATAGAAATTAAAGAAATATAATAGTTTTGGTAAATTTTGTATGTTTTTTAATATAGTTTCTGTGCGGTGATCCTAAAATTTATATGTGGTGGTCGTCACGTATAACAAAAAATATTAATTTTTTTTCATTTTTGATATAAATTCGACCACCATGACCTAGATTTTAATGCGTACTTTAATTCTAGACAAGAATTTTGCATTTCTATAAAGCCAATTAAAAGATTAGTGCTAAGAAAAAAACTGAAAAAAACCGGCTAGAATCACGGCTTTAGGATCACCTTAAGCATACGTGGATCTATGGCGTCCGAGCCAAAGTGATATCTGCTCGGACTGCTCGTAACTTTTTTTTTTTAATGTAAGGAGCAAGGAGCCACATACGTGTGACACACGTACATACGTGATTTTCTAGGATGCGTATCCCCTTCACTTATTTTACGATAGTGATGGTGCGACCCGGGCAACCCGGCTCTGTTTTGTGCAATAGTCGCGTTCATTTGTTCATTTGCATCGTTTCTCGTTTCTCATATCACATCTTAGCATCATATTTGCAGTAGCTTGGAAACTTGATTTGACAAAAGGAAATAAGAGGAATCAGTTGCTACATCTGTACGTGAACGCATTAAAATCTAGTAATTTCTTCGTCTGGACGGTGTTGGAATATTGGCGAAGCATATATCGTTAGAGAAACGTACGAGCTTACGTTTGACTGATCAAGATTCAGCAGAAAAGCGAAAACGTATAATGGAAGAGAATAAAGTAAGTTTCTTTTTTCAACTTTGTTGAGTGCATGTTATTAGAACGTTAGAAAGCACATAAAACTTGGTATAAACAACGATACAGTATCAATACATTAAAGACATTCCTTAAAGCGATAGTTACATACTTATACTCTACATAGCAAAGAAAATTCATAAACATTCATACACATTCAAATCTATTTTCCACTAGCATGTGTAATTTGAATGCAATTAAAAGTTATTGGTGCAAAAAATCTACTTCAGATGAATCTGTTACTTGTATTAGAATTCAAGATAGAACTGCTTATAAACGTAATAGGAAAAACGTTTTAAAAATTCGATTTATATGTAGATCAAAGTGCTTTTGGTGGTGAGGGAGAAAGTATAAAATTATGAATAAAAGTCTCTTAAACGGAATTTATAGACCGTGCAAGCCTTGGGCAAAAAAGCAGTTTACTATTATAATTATTCTTGAAATTTGATGCAAAATTGTGACACAATTTTTATTTATGAAATCGATTGTGATCAACAAACATAAATGTGTTTAAGTTTTTTCCTACAATGTGGCTATTTATTAAACTTTTTTTTATTGTTTAACATAAAATGTTACTTTTATTTAAAAAAAAAAATACATTAAATATGTAATCTCACATCCCTCATCAATGTGTATCTCAATATTAGCCAATGTAATCTCAAAAATATCTGTGTTAAGTTAAATGCAATTTCAAGTGGCTCTTATATCTATACATTTAAAAATGTTATTACATGTTAGGATAGTTGATTGAAATTTATTCTATTTTATTTAAATATGATTGGTCAATTTTTTCTCCGTTCAAGAGATCTCGAAAGGATTTCTAGTATCGTGGACACAAGGCTTTAGGACATTTCGATGTTGATCCTTCTTGTCATTCATAAGTAAATTAATTATTTCCAGATTTCTGACACAGAAGTTCAAAATCTCTCTACCGATGATAAGGATGATGAGAATACCTTGGAAAAGGAAGAGACAGTATCTTCACCAGCTTTGCCTTCATATATCAAGAGCTATTCTCAAACACATATTGAATCGACTATAGTTGACCAAACATGGAAAATTGATAAAATTATGCGTTTTAATATGATCACGAATACAATACCGTTTCCATCGTTTCTAAAAATGGGTCCATGTAAGATTGAAATAACTTTTTCACTTAATAATTTGGAGAAACGTACAATACAATTACATATACTTACTAATAAACAATCATTTGACGGTTCATGTACCACTACTATAAAGATACCGCGGTTCACAAGCATTTCATCATCAAAATTCATTTCGGGTCGTATATCGGATAGGATATTGTTAATTGAAATCTCACTATCTGATTCTCAGATTAGTTATACAGATTCGCTTATAATAAATTGCAAGTTTGAAATTTTTCACAATCTGATAAATAAAACTGTACATATGAATTTACTGCCATGGTCAACAGAACTTTCAAGAAATATGACATATCTTGAAGACTCGACCTCTGATGAGTTTCGGTTTAAAGATGAGGAATCAATCAAATTTATAATAGGAGAAGACCAATATGTTATATCAAAAAAATCATTGTGCGCCATCAACAGTAGTTACTTTAAGAATATCTGCCTTACACATAAGGAAATAGGAAAAGATATGACAAATGAATTAGTAACGAATAAGGAAATACGATCTTTTCATCAGATTTTATTATATATTGCAACTGGCTCCACTGATTTCTATGGTGATTATGGGATGCTTAAAGATTTATTAACAGCAGCTGATAAATATGATGTAGCAACTTTAAAATTAACGTGTGAACGTTATTTGTTACACTATATTACAATTGATAATGCTGTGGAACTTATACAGCTTGCGTTTTCGTCTAATGCAAAATTTTTAGAAACACATTCGGCAGCTTTTATTAAATTTCACATAGAAGAAATTAGGTACACTGAAACATTTCAAAATCCGCAAGAAGATTTAAATAAGATAATGGAATTGATTGAGAAAAGTAAAATGCTTGAAATCAGTACTCATCAATTTTTTTCGTTACCACCTACGATAAAAGAAACATTTACACTGGCTGAGATTCACTAAATATTGAAGTCCTAAATACATATTTATAAATAAGACATGTAGAATGTATAACATGATAAAGATATTTTTTCTTATTTAATTAAGAAACATGATTTTTTCTTTTCTTAAATTTTATAACTTTTAATTTATTTTTATGTAAGAATTTATATCCAAATAAGTATTAATACAAATTAAAAATAATTCGTGATTTGAGTTTAGATGTACGAATAAAACTATTATTAATTATATCTACTTATTATACTTGTTAGTTTAGTTATAAGTTTCTCAATAAATTTCTACAGGATGATCTAAACCAAAAGGAGAAAAAAAAGAATTCTTACAAATTCTTATGTTATCTCTATAAATGTTTTATTTAATTTTATCACTACTATATCTTATTAAAAATTTGCAATTGTTCTGTAGATCATCCTGTATACATAGTATAGTGTCAGAATCTTTTAACAACTATTTTGTTCAATGAGCAAATTATTTCTTATAGACTCAATTTTTGTTACTTAATGTTTATTACACGTTTTCGATGTTGTCATTAATTGGAGTTCAATAAAATGCGATTAAATCAAAGCAATCGAAGTCTTAATTATTTCTCAATATACGTACGTAGCTAAAGATATAGAGAAATTATTTCACTATTTCTTTTTTTATCAGTTTATTATCTTCGTTTTTAATTAAGAGATATATGTATGGTATTGGCAAATTATGTGAAATATATATATTTAATAAAAATATACTGTCCGATTATCGGTAAATGGAAGAAAATGTTTTACAAAAATTTTAAATCGATTACTTATAAATTCCAATTAAATTTGATAACTCCATTATTTTAAAATCCGTTTCAAAAATAGAAATTAAACAGATATGATATTTTTGGTGAATTTTGTATCTTTTTTAATACAGTTTTTGTGCTTAATTTGAAATAAAACTTTATATTATCACTTTGGGAGAAAATTTGAAAGTTAAGGTAAGGCAAAGAGTGAACAATGAAAGTAATCGGATAGAAGAAATCTATTTCTACGCAATAATAATATTTTTAAAATGTAATGTTGGATCTGTTGATTTGTTAGCGTATTTTAGCGATGAAATTGACAGTTATTGCATAAATGAGAAAGCCGATACGCGTGTGTTAATTATTACAGTAGACTTGACTAGGCAAAAACTCTAATAAAATATTTCAGTATTTTAAAATTAATCCTATTGTCAGTGAAAATAGTCGTGAGTTATAAAAGTTCCTCATGTGTAGATCTAGCATCTGATTATTCAATTCCTTTCGGCAACTAATCAATATACTATAATTAAAAAATGTCAGATTTGAGATTTGAACCGTGGCGCCCGCGGCTCACCCGGGAGATTGATGGAGGGGAACACGCATTCTAATAAGGAGCCACATACGTGTGACACACATGGCTGCGTTCGGGACGTTCGGGTACACATAGGTATACTCCCTTCTCCTTCTCCTTCGCTGAGATAGAAAGAGAAGGGAGTATACTCGTGTACACTCGGATGACGTTTCCGAACAGCCGATACGTGTCTCACATTCATTTGTTCATTTGCGTCGATCCTCAACGTCACATCTTGTTGTTATATTCGCATGCAGTAGCTTGGGAACTTGATTTGACAAAGAAAACAAAAGATATCAGTTGCTACATCTGTACCTGTAATGCGTTAATCTAATAATTACTTCATTTGGACAGTGTTTGAGTATAATAGAAGCATGTCATTAGAGAAACTTGAAACTAATCAAGATTCAGCGAAAAAGCAAACAATGGAAGAAGAGCAAGTAAGTTCTTGAGTTTTTTTTCTCAACTTTGTTAATGTTAACCACGTGTTATGATCGAAGACGTTAGAGAGTAGAGCACATAAGATTTTGTATAAACAAATCGATAAATTCATGACATTTCCTAAGTCCTAAAGCGAACAGTTCCACGCGTTCTATATAACAAAGAAAGTTTATGAACATTCACACATCAAATCTATTTTCCACTAGCACGTGTAATCTGAATGCAATTAAAAGTTATTAGTGCAAAAAGTCTACTTCGGACGAATGTGTTACTTGTATCAGAATTCAAGACAGAACTCTGTTTATATATGTAATATAAAAAACATTTTAAAAAATTGGACTTACATGTACACATACATCAAGGATCAAAGTGCTGTTATAGAGGTGAAGAGGGTATAAAATTATCAATAAAAGGAATACCGTCTTTCGGTCAGGTTCCGATGTCGTCTGTCGCGTGCGTATTATCCACGAGCGAAGGAAGCAAGACAACCGAGACTACTCCGTCAACCAAAGCCGCGAATAATACACCGGTCGCTCCGCTCTCCCAGATTTTCTCGAGCTCGAGTGCCACACCGCTATTCAACGGGTCGAAGACGACGATAGCATTCGACACGGACAAACCGTCGTTGTTCGCCGCAACGGACAGCAAGCAGCCAGGATTTGCCATGCTCGAGAACAAAATTTCAACGTTCGGCGGTAATACCGAGAGTAAACCAGCGATTTTCGGTGCGATAACGATGTTGCCCGTATTCAATTCACCACCGCTCGCGACAACTCCTCTACCAACATTCGACACACTGTCCAACAAGACTACTTCGTCGCCCTTCGGATCATCTAATGCCTCGGCTTTTGGAAACAGTACCACACCCGCTTTAGGAGGTGTTACGACAACACCTACTATAGTCTCAACCACAAAGCCAGGCGAGACTAATGCGCCGAACTCGTCTTTGTTCACGTTTGGTTCGGCTTCGTCGCAACAATCGGCAAGCAGCGAATTTAACTTCTCTGCGAATGTTAATCCACCACCGTCCGCGTCGTCTGCGAAGCCACGTCGTCTGCGAATCCATTCGGTGGAATTTAAAGATCGTGTAAGACTTAGGCAAAAAAGCAGTTTACTAATTATTCTTGAAATTTGACTCAAAATTGTGACAATTTTTATTTATGAAATTGATTGTGATTAATAAAAATAGCTGTATTTATGTTTTTCTCCTACAATTTGGCTATTTATTCAACTTTTTTTTTATCATTTAACATAGTGTTATTTTTATTTAAAAATAGATATATCAAATACAGGGTGTCTCAAAAATCTCTGTATTTTTAGTTAAATCCAATTTCAATTGGCTCTTATCTATGCATTTAAACATGTTGTTACATATTAAGATATTTGATTGAAATTTAGTCTATTTTATTAAAAAGTACCGAAACTTAGGACATTTGCATTTTGATGTTGATCTTTTTTTTATCATTTATAAGTAAATTAATTATTTTCAGATTTCTGACGAAAAAGAAGTTAAGAATATCTCTACTGTGATTACCTCGGAAAAGGAGCAAACAGTATCTTTGCCATTTTTATCGAATATCAAGAGCTGTTCTGAAACACAGATTAAGTCAAGTACACTTGACCATACATGGAGAATTAAACAATTTAAGTGTCTTTATGAATTTGTGAAGATGATGGAGTCTCCACCATTTCCAGAAACTGGTCAATACCGGATTCAAATGGAACGTCAATATGTGCCTCACTCTCCAACGTATAATGTAGTATGCTTTTATATACTTACTAGTAATACATTTAACGGTTTATGTATCACTACTATAATGCTACCGTCTGGAGAAGTTGTATCATCAAAATCCATTTCAGGTTCTATATCGAATAACACATTGTTAATTGAAATCCTGGAAGACAAGCTTCTGTCAGCGTTAGATCATATAGATACGCTTACAATACATTGCAAATTTGAATTTTTTTGTAATGTAGTAAATAAAACTATACGTTTGAATTCACTACCATCTTCAAATAAAGTTTCAGAAGACGTGACATATTTTAAAGACTTGACTTTTGATGAGTTTCGGTCTAAAAAAAACAATATTTTGATAAAAAAATTAGTTGATGGAAAATAAATGGTACATAAAAAAATTGTGTACCAACGGTAGTTTAACTGTTTCTGAATAAATAAAATGTATGGTAAAAGAAAAACAATGTGTTATACGAAAAACGTGCGCTACCAACAGTTACTTTAAGAATATCTGCCTTACATATAAGGAAAAAGAAAAGGATAAATGAATGGGTAACATATATAGTGAGGTACAACCTTGTAAACGAATTTTTTTTATAAATTATACCTGGCTCAATAATGTGACAATGTGATTATGACATGTTTTAAAAAATTATTAACAGCTGATGAGAATAATGATGTATCAACTTTAAAATTAACGTGTAAATTATGTGCCACGGTTATTTTATGATTAAAAATGCTATGAAACGTCACCATTTATGACAGATAAGAAATTAACTTTGGCTAATACTGGATTCATATAATATTGCAGTCTTTAATATAAATTTATAGAACATGAGGTATTTTATTTATTTATTTAGTAAACATTCTTTTTTATTACATGGAAATATTATAACCTTTAATTTTTATATATGTAAGAATTTATATGCAGATAAGTTAATATAAGTTAAAAGCAATTCGTGATCTGAGTTTTAGATGTATGAAATTATTATTATACTTAATATAGTTATTTATACTTTTCTCAAGTCTACAGGCCGATTTAAAAGAAATAAGAATCCTCACAAACCTATGATATCTATAAATGTTTTATTTATTTTTATCGGCACACTAATATATCTTATTAAAAATTTCTAACTTGACTTTTGTTTTTCAATGTTTATTTCATTTATACGTTTTTGAAATTATCATTAATTTGAGTTCCATAAAATGTGATTAAGTTGAAACAGAATCAAATTCATAATTAATTAATATATTTAGATATATTTTACAAAATAAATGAACTTATATTTAGTTATTTGTTTATCTTTCTACCAGTTCATTTATCTTTTTTACTAATTTAGAGGTGCATGCATGTGATGTTGAGCAAATGAAAATGTATGGTCCGATCATCTGTAGTTGGAAGAAAATACGTCACAAGTTATAAATTGACTACAAAAATTTGAGTTGAATTTGGTAACTCGTTATTTCAAAATCTAGAGATTTGCCTTAAAGATAAATATAAAAGAAACGTGATGTTCTTGGTTAATTTTGTATCTTTTATTGAACTAGTTTCTGCGCTTAACTCGAAATAAAACTTTATATATTGTCGCTTTGGAAGATGATAGTTTGACAGTAAAGGATACGGCAAAGTGTGAACAGTGAAAACTGTAGCTGGTAAAAGAAATTTATTTTTAAACAACACATATTGTTGAACTGCAATACTGGATCAGTCAGTTAATACGAGAATGTAATGTATCCCGATGTATCCTACATAATGAAGGAAATTTGTGACATATGATTCATCGAATCTATTCATTCGTTTATTTTTTAGCATATTTCAGCGATGCAATTAACACTTATTGCGTAACCGATACTCATATTACTTGAAAAATTTGACTGCGTAAAACTTTAATAAAATGTTCTAATATTTTGAAGTCAATCTCAGCGAAAATAGTCGTGAGTTATAAATGTTCTTCATGTAGGATCTAATACATAGAATCTGATTATTCAGTTCCTTTCGGCAACTGTATTGTATACAAAATATTATTTCGCTGGAAGAATTATATTGATTGTTTTTAGTCTTGACACCGACGAGATACTATTAAAGACCGATAACCCTGGGGTAAATTTTCGTGACTGCCCGGGGGCCCGGTGGTAATTGAAGAATACTGACATTATCGACTGTTTTGGCTATTCGACTATTCCGAAAGAAGGAGTTTTACCTTATATAACTGTTTACCACCGGACCCCCGGGCAGTCACGAAAATTTACCCCAGGGTTGTCGGTCTTTAATAGTATCTCGTCGGTGCCACCGACGAGATGTCTTGATAAATGAATTAATTATTTTCCGATTTCTTGGATAAAAAAGATATCCATATATATAACTCTAGAGCTCTTGAAAAGAGGTAGGCTGCATTTTCATCATTTGTCATACGACGAAATTTATTGTCGAACGTGGTTT
This sequence comes from Temnothorax curvispinosus, assembly GCF_003070985.1. Lineage (NCBI taxonomy): Eukaryota > Metazoa > Arthropoda > Insecta > Hymenoptera > Formicidae > Temnothorax > Temnothorax curvispinosus. The sequence continues at coordinate 4,849 of NW_020225079.1, read as the reverse complement.
CAGTCGAGTATGTACTACATTTACATGTACCTGGATAATCGATCGCTTTATGAGCCTTTATTAAGCAGTAGATTAATCGATTTCTACACTGTTTTCAGGGTTTTTATTGATTCGTGTGATGTCATCACAATTTACACGAGAATTTAGCAAAAAATTACACATATGTAAACCGAATTCGGGTTTTTATATCGAATTATGTCATTTGTATAAAACTACAGAGGAAGGAATCGATGTATACGAATTACTATATTGTCTTAGCCTTTAGTTCTTCGTTGGATTTAGGTATATTTAAATTAAAGTAAATCAGTCACGTAGAATCATTAAAGCAGGGCACAGACACTTTTCGTAGAACGTAACGGTAAGGATGCGTGTTCCCTTCACACTTATTTTACGGGTGATAATGAGCCCCGAGCGCCGGGCACCCCCGGCTCTGTTTTGTGCAATGGTCGCGTTTATTTGTTCATTTGCATCGTTTCTCGTTTCTCACAAATCTCACATCACATCTTGGCATGATATTTGCAGTAGTTTGGAAACTAGATTTGACAAAAGGAAATAAAAGGAATTAGTTGCTACATCTGTACGTAAACGCATTAATCTAGTAATTTCTTCGTCTGGACGGTGTTGGAATATTGGCGAAGCATATCGTTAGAGAAACGTACGAGCTTACGTTTGACTGATCAAGATTCAGCAGAAAAGTGAAAACGGTATAATGGAAGAGAATCAAGTAAGTTCTTTTTTCAACTTCGTTGAGTGCATGTTATTAGAACGTTAGAAAGCACATAAAACGATACAATATCAATACATTAATAACATTTCCTAAAGAGATAATTCCACGCATTCTACATAACAAAGAAAATTCATAAACATTTATACACATATCAAATCTATTTTCCACTAGCATGTGTAATTTGAATGCAATTAAAAGTTATTGGTACAAAAAATCTACTTCAGACGAATCTGTTATGTATCAGAATTCAAGATAGAATCTGTTTATATATGTAATACGAAAAACGTTTTCAAGATTCGATTTATATGTACATACATCAAAGTGCTTTTGGTGGTGAGGGAGGAAGTATAAAATTATGAATAAAGGTCTCTGAAATTTAACGGAATTTATAGATCATGCAAGACTTCAGCAGGCAAATAAGCAGTTTACTAATTATTCTTTTTTGAAAGTGGACGCAAAATTGTGACACAATTTTTATTTATGAAATCGATTGTGATCAACAAACATAAATGTGTTTAAGTTTTCTCCTACAATGTGGCTATTTATTCAACTTTTTTTATTGTTTAACAAAAAATGTTACTTTTATATTGGGGAAAAAAAAACCATTAAATATGTAATCTCACATCCCCCATCAATGTGTATCCCAATATTAGTCAATGTAATCTCAAAAATATCTGTGTTAAGTTAAATGCAATTTCAAGTGGCTCTTATCTATACATTTAAAAATGTTATTACATGTTAGGATATTTGATTAGAATTTATTCTATTTCATTAAACAGCACAGAAACTTAAGCCTTGTGTCCACAATGCTAGAAATCGCTCCAAGAACTTGGACGGAGAAAAAAATTAACTAATCGCATTGGTCAATTGCCGAATTATTTAAATATGATTAGTCAATTTTTTCTCCGTCCGAGGGATCTCGGAGCGATTTCTAATAACGTGGACACAAGGCTTTAGGACATTTTGATGTTGATCCTTGTCATTCATAAGTAAATTAATTATTTCCAGATTTCTGACACAGAAGTTCAGAATCTCTCTACCGATGGGGAGAATACCTTGGAAAAGGAACAGACAGTATCTTCACCAGTTTTACCTTCATATATCAAGAGCTATTCTCAAACACATATTGAATCAACTATAGTTGACCAAACATGGAAAATTGATAAATATATGCGTTTTAGTAGGATCACGAATATAATACCGTTTCCATCGTTTCTAAAAATAGGTCCATGTAAGATTGAATTCCGTGTTCCATTTGATTCCCCTTATTTGAGGAAACGTATACAATTACGTATACTTACTAATAAACAATCATTTGACGGTTCATGTACCACTACTATAATGGCACCAACCGCAAATAACGTTTTATCATCAAAATTCATTTCGGGTCGTATATCGGATAGGATATTGTTAATTGAAATCTCGCTATCTGACTCTCAGATTAGTTATACAGATTCGCTTATAATACATTGCAAGTTTGAAATTTTTCACAATCTGATAAATAAAACTGTACATATGAATTTATTACCATCGTCAAAAGAATTTTCAAAAGACGTGACACATGTTGAAGACTCGACCTCTGATGAGTTTCGATTTAAAGATGAGGAATCAATCAAATTTATAGTAGGAGAAGACCAATATGTTATATCAAAAAAATCATTGTGCGCCATCAACAGTAGTTACTTTAACAATATCTGCCGTACACATGAGGGAGAAGAAAAAAATATGACAATTAATATGAATGAATTAGTAGCGGATAATGAGGTAGAATCTTTTGGACAGATTTTATTATATATTTTAACTGGCTCTATAGATCATGGTGATTGTGACATGCTTAAAGAATTGTTAACAACAGCTCATAAGTATGATGTATCAGCTTTGAAATTAACGTGTGAAAATTATTTATTACGCTATATTACAATTGATAATGCTGTGGAACTTATACAGCTTGCGTTTTCGTCTAATGCAAAATTTTTAGAAACACATTCGGCAAGTTTTATTAAATTTCACATAATTGAAATTAGAGATACTAAAGAATTTCGAAATCTACCACCAGAAGATTTTAATAAGATAATGGAATTGATTGAGAAAAGTGAAGTTGAAATCAGTACTCATCAATTTTTGTTGTCACGAGCTATGATAAATGAGACATTTACACTGGCTCCAATTTGATTCATATTATATTGAAATCCTAAACACATATATTCATAAATAAGACATATGTAGAACATGATAAAGATATTTTTTTTTATTTAATTAATAAACATGATTTTTTATTTTTTATAATTATATAACTTTTAATTTTTATATAAGTAAGAATTTATATGTAAATAAGTATTAATACAAATTAAAAATAATTCGTAATTTGAGTTTATAGATGTACGAATAAAACTATTATTAATTATATCTCCTTATTATACTTATTAGTTTAGTTATAAGTTTCTCAATAAATTTCTACAGGATCTAAACCAAAAGGAGAAAAAAAATGATTCTTACAAATCATTATGTTATCTATAAATGTTTTATTTAATATTATCACTACTATATCTTATTAAAAAGTGACAATTGTTCTGTAGATCATCCTGTATACAAATTATAGTGTCAGAATCTTTTAACAACTATTTTATTCAACGAGCAAATTATTTCTTATAGACTCAATTTTTGTTATTTAATGTTTATCGCAATTACACGTTTTCGATGTTGTCATTAATTGGAGTTCAATAAAATGCGATTAAATTAAAGCAATCAAAGTCTTAATTATTTCTTAATATACATACGTAGCTAAAGATATAAAGAAATTATTTCACTGTTTCTTTTAATTTCTATCAGTTTATTTATCTTCGTTTTTAATTAAGAGATATATATGGTATTGGCAAAGTGTGTATAGAGATGTTCGATTTAATAAAAATATACTGTCCGATCATCGGTAAATGGAGAGAAGAAAATGTTTCACAAAAATTATAAATCGATTACTTAAATTCGAATTAAGTTTGATAACTCATTATTTCAAAATCCAAATTTGTTTTAAAAATAGAAATTAAACAGATATGATATTTTTGGTGAATGTTGTATCTTTTTTAATACAGTTTTTGTGCCTAATTTGAAATAAAACTTTATCACTTTGGCAGAAAATAATTTGAAAGTAAAGGTAAGGCAAAGATTGAACAATGAAAGTAATCGGATAGAAGAAATATTCCTACACGGAAAGAAAATAATGGTGTATCAATAGCATCATTTTTTGTATCAACAGCATCAGTGTTATTGAGACAAAATTTATTGATGCAACATCAATATATATTAATGAACAAAAAATATCAGTTAATTGTTTTGATAATTTAAATATTTGGTCCAATGCTTGTGGCAGCCCGTGACGTCGACGTTTAAATGAAGCAACTTTATTTTTTTTTTGTGTAAGCAATAATAACTAATATTAGAATTAATCAGGCAATAAGAGCCAAGCGTGGTTACAATCGCTAAAATTTATTACATATTATGTCAATACATCACGATTAAAGCAATAATAACGTACATTTTTAAAATGTAATGTTGGATCTGTCAGTTTGTTAGCGTATTTTAGCGATGAAATTAACAGTTATTGCATAAAGCCGATACGCGTGTTAATTATTACAGTAGACTTGAGGCAAAACTCTAATAAAATATTTTAGTATTTTAAAACTAATCCTATTGTCAGTGAAAATAGTCGTGAGTTATAAAAGTTTCTCATGTAGATCTAGCATCTGATTGTTCAGTTCCTTTCGGCAACTAATCGATGTACCATAATTAAGAAATGTCAGATTTGAGATTTGAACCGTGGCGCTCGCGGGTCACCCGGGAGATAGATGGAGGGGACACGCATTCTATGGCTGCGTTCAGGGAGCGCGCTATTAGCGCTATTGCATCGTTCTATCTTTATCGCTTATCAGATGTAAAACAAGGATAGAATAAGCAAATAGCGCTAATAGCGCGCTCCCCGAATCCAGCCTATAAGGAGCCACATACGTGTGACACACGTGTCTCACATTCATTTGTTCATTTGCGTCGTTCCTCAACGTCACATCTTGTTACTTGTTATTATATTCGCAGTAGCTTGGAAACTTGATTTGACAAAGGGAATAAAAGAAA
>NW_020225078.1:0-6280 GCF_003070985.1 Temnothorax curvispinosus | reverse complement strand
GTTAGCTATTTTTATTTTGCAATTAAATTTGATATAGTAGCTAATCTTTTTTTTCCGTAAAATATTACGAGAATTACTTAATTTTGTAATCTGGAGTAATTTTCTATTGCGTAACAATTTCTCTATATTGCAAACTCCTCAATATTTCTCAACATTACCGTGATGTGTTAAAACGAATGACAATAAATGGTATCTCTTCGGCGTATTTATTATTAGGTTCTTGTCGAAATGTAGACAGACATATACCTCACGGTCAATGAAATAAAATGAGTAAAATGGAAAAAATTCTTTTAAATGTATTTATTAATTAACATGTTTAAAGTAAAGAAACTCGAAATAACTGTAGGTAGAAAAAGAAATAAAGAAAATATAAATTTATCGAAGATCTTGAAGAATCTGTTATCAGGATTACATGCAGCGATTGACTTAATTGGTCACTTCATTCGGTTCCCAGGTAGCACATATTATGGTTTCATATAAGTTTTTTGAACGTATACATAGTTTCATAACCGTAAATAACTGTTAAGAAACGTTTGAATAAAAATGTTTTTGAAACCATGATTTAAGAAACGTATTTTTTACGTTTCTACATTAACAAAAATACCTATTAGTTAAATTTTTTATTACAAAATTATATTTTGCTTTATCTATATATATAATAGCTTTAATAGTCTTTTTTGAAACATCTAAATTTATATTGCACTCATTATTGCACAAAATAAATCATTTTATCCATGCACATATATCCACTTATTTACTTAAATTAATTTTGTCCTGCCGGTTTTAATATATTTGTCATCGGACAAATCTGAGCTTAGAAAACATCCAACAGTTGCAAAATAGACGTTCTGCTAAACGTGGCTATTGAAAAAACATTTATACATGTGTTCCGTTTTAAAGAACTTCCTGAACTGGTGCACATCAGTAATGCAATTAAGTTAGAGTGAGACAAGCACATTTTGTTTCACTTTAACTTATTGCACAAATGTGCACCAGTTCAAGTTCGAAAAAGAATAGACGTTATCAGATGGTATATGCATAAAGCTTCTAGAACATTCTCACGCATGTCTCAAAGACGTCATAAACAGAGGTTCAAAAGACGTAAAAAGTAGGAATTTTAAATGTCTTTATCTAAAATGTCTTTATCATTAAAACAAAACGTTTCTATAATAGTTTTTTAAACGTTGTTTTATCGGAAAAGAAACGTTCCATCGAACGTTTTTCGAATAGACTGTTACTGGCCATTTCGGGTACAAATAGGGCGGAAAACGCCGCGGAGCGATAGTTTTTGACTTCGGTTCTGTTACTTCATTCTCGACTTTAATTCTAACTCTTAGTCATACAGTTAATCATACAGTTTTTTGACGTTTGGGCAAGGTGTTATTTGACACGAGCGCGGACATAGAATGACATAGAAGCTAAGCACCTCAATCGGAGCAGATCTATAAAAGGTGATAGAGAAAATGCCGCGCATCAAACCGTCAGGTCAGCCACCCAAAGTTTGGAAATTGATCGAGAAGACGGATAAGAACGGAAAACCGATGAAATTTACAATTCAGGAAATTCCTGAGGACCGATACGAAGACGCGGTACAACACATGTGCACGTATTACTTAGTCGACGAACCGACCTGCGCTTATTTGAGTAAGTGCAATGTCACCAATTATTCGATAACGTATCTTTTAATATCGATCTTATTCACCGTTCGCGGATTTATGATAAAAAAAAGTTACGATTAAAAGAAAAAAAAATCTTGCTAAGACCATTTTTCTTTTTTTAGAATAATTTCTAACGAAGCAGAAGAGGAATGAATATCTTTTATAATCATGCGCTGCAAGCTGCAACTGTTCTTTGTCACTTTTTGATCTATTTTATTTACAAATTTGATCTATTTTATTTACAGATGCAAAAGATGATCCCGTATTTGTACAAGATGTAAGCACGCGCTGGCGCTTATTACTCGCGGAAGGCATATCCATAGCCGCATTCACCGACAATCCTGACGGTGGGAAACCCATAATCGCCGGTATGAACGTTCTGGGTATTCGTAGTAAAAATGAGAAGGATAACATTTACGACTATTACGAGGTAAGTTCTGTTAAATTTTGTAAATTTAATAGCTCTGTGTGTGTGTGTGTGTGTGTTTGAGTTCATTCTATAGCAAGTTTTATTATGATTGTTTATAAGTGCATATATATAATATACTAGGTTTTTTTTTAGCCTAGATCGCTTTCCTAAACCCTCTTTGTTCTTATTTTTTTCTTTGCATACAATTTTTTCTCCACTTTAAGTTATATTTTCCTCTCTAAAATTTATGTATATATAGAGATATATATTAATTTTTCCCGCGCATCGCGCGGATGAACCTTCCGCTAACCCGCCATTTTTAGCTCATTTTAATTTTTTCAATTATTTTTTCTAATTCTGTATTGCGTTGCATTTTGGCACTCAAGTTAAGTAGTACAATCCTTTTATTTACTCTCATTTTGATAAAAATTTATACATTGTTTTTGATTTTAAAGAAGTTTCAGTTTTTCCACATCATAAATGCCTGTTTTTTAATTTCCGCGAGATATTGGGCTTCTTCTTGTTTCTTGTTGGAGGAGGAAAATGCCTAATGCATAATCTAGGGCCGGTCCCTAGGGTTATGCCGGGCTTGCACTGGCATTAACGTCCATTAATGAAAAATTAAACTCATCGTCGCCATCCCCGATTAGAAAAATTTTGGTAACGGTTTTCAAAAAATCGGTTATGAAAAATTATACACATTATCGCCATCCCCGAAAAATTAGAAAAATTTGGGTACCGTTTTAAAGAAAATTGGTCAATTAATTGAATGAATAGTTCGCAGTCAGAAAAATTTTAGCACCTGCTGTTTCCAAAAAATCGGTACATTAATAAAAAATTAAACCCATATGAAAAATTCTACACATCATCGCCAACCCCAAAAAATTAGAAAAATTTTGGCACCGGTTTCAAGAAAATCGAGCCATTAATACATATTATTTCTCGAAAAATTAGAAAAATTTTGAAACCGGAGGTCAAAAGTAAAATTTTTTGCGCGTCGAACATTTGTAATATCTTAAATATTATTGTGTCTTCGAATCTCAAAGTAAGTGATTCTAAAGAGTAATGCATGCTGAACACGAATCCAGTACATTTTTTTTTATTTTAATTGATTTCTAAAATATTTTATAAGCGATCAAACTTGAAACTTGTGTCCGGGGCGAAGTCGTTACTAAGCCATATCATGGAGGCTTCCGGCGAAAATCAAAGTTAAAGAAGCAGCAGTGGTCGGATTCCGGCGAAGACTTGGATAATATCTTCTGCGTGTGCTCAGAGATGACAGAATAGAGCTGACGAGAAACGTGGGAGCGTAGGGCACATAAGTGTGTGCGCTTTTCTTATAACTTGTAATTATTTTCCATTATCGTGTTTTTAATTAATGTTTCCATTATTCTATTAAAAAATAATTAATAAAATGTATCTCATCATTTTTCATGATCGGAATTATGAATTTTTATTTAAAATTCAGTCCGAGAATGGAGTGACGATTCCGCCCCGGCAATTTTAACATTTCAGTTTTTGCACCTTTGTAGTTTTCACTCTATATCAGTTGAACAATGCGACGTAGACCAAAAATGTATAAATTTTGTAGCCAAGGGTTTACTCTTTACAACGCGGTATACCACATTTTACTAAAATTATTTGTTTTGTTGTTAAAAATCGGCACCGAAAAAATAGTGACGACTTCGCCCCGGTCTCCCCTATGCGTTATCAAGCACCATTATCGCAATCTATGTAATTAACATAAGTTGTAATTGATAATTGTAACAGTTTAAGTCGGAGAAATACAAATATAGGACCGAGATTGGTGCTAATGCAACGAAGGTGGTATACGAACGTTATCCCGAAATTGATAAGTATCTGTATGCTATTGGGCTTAGCGTAGACCCCGCTTACCGAAGATACGGATTATGCAAGGATATTCTGAAAACCAGGTATGATTTGTGTTAAAATATTTATTATATATTTTTTTAAAGAGCTTTGTATTTAAATAATGTAGAATTAAATTAAAATTATAAGGTTTTCGAAATTAAAGCAATTGAAGGAAAAGAGGCAGTAAAAGCCAGCGCGGTAAATGGGCGCAAAGTTATATATATTTTTCAACCCGTTAATAATTTATATACATAAAAGTTCGCGAACGTTTCGACCATTTTTTGTAGTCATTTTCAGCGCAATTTATACGTGGTCATAAATAAATCATTTAAAAATATACATATACTATACGCGGTCGTGAGTCGTGAGGCTAAAATATTGTATACTCGCACGCTCCTTTTACTATGAGTTTTGCGGTCCGTCAAGTGTGTGTGTTATAATGCAGGCGAGCAACCTTGAAATCTTTCCCAAGTTGGAAAGCTAGGAGGACCATGTTGCATTTGATATTTCACTGTATTACAAGATACTTGCGTACATACGGAGTAGCACACTAAATTTACGGTTGACATCGAAATAAAATTGAACATTATTAGTTACTTACAGTGAAACATGATCTTAACGGTATAGCGTACAAGTTGAAAAATAACAGACGCAAGTTGCCTCTACGACGCTTGGAGGAGTAATGACCGGTGTAATATGTTTCGTCTGCCTCGAGGTTAAAAGATCGATGTATGACAATAATCGCTTTTCAGGGCGCCGATTGTAAAATGTGAAGTTGATAACAAAAGTGTCAATGTAAGTGTCAATGTCATTAATCAAAGAATATTGTGACATTTTCTTTTAATTAAAGAGAGATTTTATAATAGTAATGAGTGATAAAAAAACATAAAGTGAAGAGTAATGTGGGCAAAAGTATAAAAGGACAATTTGTGAAAATAAAAGTTGATAATAAACCGTACGTGATGAACTGAAGTGTGACATGAGCGCACAGCTTGCATAGCGTTGCCAAATAATTTCTTGAAAGTCGCCATTAAAAATATTTATCTATAAACCACATTTCAAGTCAACTTTTAACATAAATATTTTGTTTAAATATTCGGTGACTCTGTATTTTTATCGGCACTATCGAAAGTATAGAGTTTAGCGAATATGTAGCGCAGTTAATATTTAATATCTTAAAATATTTGATAAACAAATTATTACATTGAAATGTGGAAAATAGACTTTTTCGATAACGTCACATATAAAATATTGAATTTTCAAAGTCATAATTCTTCTTTATATGTTCGGTAATGTGGTTTAATTTTTTTCTGGCGTAAAGATATGCATTTTAACTTTCTCGTACCAAAAAATCAGTTAATTCTTAAGACTTTAGTGTCATGAAAGGAATACCTTAATACGCCTCATTACTATATTATTAATACGCGAGCTATTTAGCATTTTTTATATTTGATTTCTATTAATTCAGTATTTATCACATTAATCCGTTTTGTTTATTAATATCTCACGTAACTTAAATCTTGATCTAGAGATCTTATCGGACCTATGTACGGAGTGCCAGCGACATCCACTGGGTTCACATCGATAATTTCGCAAAAGTCAGCGGCAGGTGTGGGATTCGAAGAATTTTCGAAAACAAACTTTTCCAATTTGGTAGATAAGAACGGAAAGGAGTATTTTCCCGGTATTAGTATTAAAGAGTATAAAGTTATGGGTAAAAGGTTGTGTTCAGTAAAATTTGAATCAGCGCGCAGCGCGCTCTAGTGTTCTCTCAATAAAAAAGTAAAATCCAGTGAAATACAGTCACTAATAATTCTCGACCCAACAGGTTGCCTTAATATAGTCCGACAAGCGGGACAATAACTAATACGGAAAAAGGAGATTAGCTACTGTAGCAAATTTAGTGATATTTAACATCTTTTTTGCACAGCGAGAGCTATAATTTAGCAATAGTAGCAAAACCTTTTGCTCTCGCTGCAACAAATTGTTAGCTATTTTTATTTTACAATTAAATTTGATATAGTAGCTAATCTTTTTTTCCCGTGAAATATTACGAGAATTACTTAATTTTGTAATCTGGAGTAATTTTCTATTGCGTAACAATTTCTATATTGCAAACTGCTCAATATTTCTCAACATTACCGTGATGCGTTAAAACGAATGACAATAAATGGTATTTTTTCGACGTATTATTATTAGGTTCTTATCGAAATGTAGACAGACATACCTCATGGTCATTGAAATAAATTGAGTAAAATGAGAAAAAATTCTTTTAAATGTGTTTATTAATCAACATGTTTAAAGTAAAGAAGCTCGAAATAACTGTAGGCAGAAAAAGAAA
>NW_020225077.1:0-6302 GCF_003070985.1 Temnothorax curvispinosus | reverse complement strand
GATGAGCTTACTGATTAAAAATATCCTAAATTGAATAAGATTTATTCGATATTTTGGCTAAATTCTTCTTATTCGTAATTTTTTTCGTTATTATCCACGTTGAAATGTGGCAATATGCTGTTTTATTTTTACAATTTCTTGATAATTATATGTAGAATGTAGACAAATTATTTCAGTCTTCATAAAAGTTCTTCCTAAATATGTAAAGAATTATTTGCACCAATTTTCATTAAATTCTTATTATTTTTAATACACTTTCGAAAGTTACATTACAGGTGTTTTAACATTTTTGCTATGTCGCCTGTGTATAAGAGAGAGATAAGAGTTAATTTTCAGTAATTAATTACTCGACAACAATGCAGACAATTGTCTTCAACTTTAGCATAAACGTCAAATTCCCATATAGACGAATATCCTCCATAATTTTGAACTAATTCTTATCATTCTGATTTGAACAACTAATCTCCTTAAATCGATACATTCTTGCACGTTATAAGTGCCCACTCGGCATGTTATGTTGCTAAAATATTGAAATATTTCGTTAACATTTTATTTGTAACTATGCATTTAAAATAGCAACAAATTAATAAATGGCAATACGAGTCAGGCGCGGTACGTGGTGCGCAAATAAAGAAATTAATAGTTACAGAAGTGACGAATTACAATGTATATAATATTCCAACTTATAGCAATCATTTTACGTTCCTAATTCAATCATTTTATAATGTATTTATATTAAGACGATAAGTAATACTATATACAAATAATAATTTTAAAGCATCAGTTGTTGCAATATTCAACATTTGACACTGTTGCAACATTAATATGTATGTAGAAGAGAATAATAAATAAAAAATAATGTATATGTAAAAGTAGAATACTATATAATACAGAAATAATAAAAGAAAGAAACAGTAATGTGCAATCTAATTGTGCTTTAACTTCGACTTTAGTTACTTATGTTACATTGCTACTATTACTACTAGTTCTCATTGGTACGTATACATAATTCTGCACATTTGATTTTTTTTTTACATTTTACATTTACATCTGATTTCTCTAAAAACAAATAATGGCGTCTTGTTTTAGAATTTATCTACTTTGCAAAAATAAAAGTACGATAAGCCGACCGAAAAATAAATAAATTTTTCTTGTAAAAAAACTTGGCGCTGCTAGACTTCGAAATTTAAACATTAAAATTTAAAAATGAGTACTAAGATTTTTGATTAAATAAAAAAACAATAAACATAATTTAGGGAAGAATGCGACAGAAGTAAAAAAGCAGCGCCAAGTTTCTTTAGAAAAGAAATTTATTTATTTTGTTTTAATTAAATATTTTTATTTTGTACTGTTAGTTCTTTAATTCTTTCTAATTAAAATAATTCTTTGTAATATTAAAAATTTGTTAAAGAGAATTAAGAAGCTATTACCACTTGGGTTGGAATATGAAGACCCTTAAATAGGAACATAAAGATACCATTTGGGTTTTATTTTTTTAAAGTAGTTGCACAACCATTATCTTTCAAAGCAATATACATATTTTCTTTACAAATGGTGCAATTTAATTTAAAGATTTCACATCTTTTTTTGAAATACATGTCACTTGAGTTAAGTTAGGTAATATAATTTTGTGAATGAAAAATAAAGCTACCACTTAAATTGGATTTTTGAATTTATTAAAATACATTGCGTGTACTTGGCGGTTTTTTTACCTTTCTTGAAAAATTAATTTTACGAAGTCATTAGAGCTTCGTCTCAGATAGATCTGGCATCGCAAAAATTTCAGCTGAGAGACGTGCCTCTTGAGGACTATAAGTGTATCCCACGAATGCTTGCGGTGAAATGAAAATACGCCTGCGTGGTTTTCTTGCGAGTAGCTCAATTTCATGAGAAAAACACATCTGTCGAGATACCTTTAGCGGTAAATCGATAACATTAATATTCGCAATTTGCTGAGAAATTGATAGAATTAAGGGCATTTGGATCTTCTGGCAAACTTTTACGCAATCAACATTATAGACATAAATTATGAAATTTGCGTTGAAATTTATATCAGAAAATATAAGATGTGAAATATTCAATCGACCAGTGAAAAGAGTAGGGGAACGCATACTCACTGATGTCTCCAGTCTTTGCAGTAATACTTAGAAGCTCACAGAAAAATGATACATCTAGGAGCTCGATATTACAGTCTCAATAGACTTCTATTGCTTGCTGTTGGTTTATGGCCTTATCAGCAATCCAAATTTGCTCAATTTCAGTTTATCTTTTTCTCTGCTACTCTGTCAGCAGGTATTATATTTCAGGTAAGATAAGAATATTGTAACGTTATTATAAAATCAATTTTTTTACTGTGTGACAATCTTTTACCTCTGAATAATTTATTTTAATCTATATTTTGCAATTTGATTTTTGTACCAAATTAAAATACTACAAGATGCGCTATGCGCGCGCAATTTATTCTATATGCATGTGCCTGCATCCTGTATTAACACTTTTATGTATAAAATAGTATAAATTAATAGGATAAATAATACAAACAAAATACATAGTGTTTTTATTTAAATAAAAAAATATATAATATAATTGCGCATCGCAAGTTGTATATTTTTCCTTAATTGTAATTAGAGAAATTGTCTTTATATAAAAAATAAACCAAAATAAATTTAACATCATGATATGTATGTGTATACAATTATAATTGGAAATTTACTTTTTCATAAAAATTTATTTATCTTCCTCTGACGTGTTTTGTTGTGATAATATCGTGATATGTGCACAAGATGGAACAACTTCTTGTTTGACAAAAATATGGTCAAAATATTTTTCGCGCGGATAGTTACTCACATTATCTGAAGTAATTAAAGTGAGAGAATCTATCGACGTGTGGATGAACGGCAACGATAAATTTTTAAAATGGACATTTTGTTGCGCATCCGCATAGAGTGTATCAGTTTAAATAGACAGTGTTGCACTGTTGCATATCAAATTATTGATATAATAATAGGCAAAGGCGCATTATCGTATCGTATTATGAAATTAATACGCAACGATCATATGCTGCAAATATGCATCGTAATGATATGACGTAAATATGTAAAAAGTGTATATCTGTTTTTACATACCTTTTTCAAGGATTGATGTATTGTATTATTATTTAATAGTATTAATAGTATTAATAACAGATATTTATACGCAAATTTCTGCAAAACTATCTCTATTTGCAGCTGACACCATTAATAGTATTAAAGTGTACTTCGGACCTTGTTACCAAAGTGTTGTCTTCTGCATCTTTCTTTACAACGTTTATAATAACATATAACGCATTCCGTCTTAACATTGAAGTTGTAAGTTAATGGCTTACAGAGCATCCGTTAAATAGGATTAACTTGTCTGCTAAATATATTTTTATAGCAAAAAGTATTTTAATATTTACAACAATAGTAATACAGAAAGATAATAAAAATTGGCAGGTGAAAAAGTTATTGATGGAGCTTCAACATATACTGAACGAATTAAGGGATAAAAACGAAATTGCTATTGCAGAAAAATATAGTTGTATCGCTAATCGTTACACGATTGCGCTTGCGGGTAGGGCAATGTTTGTTGATTTTTGCATGTAATTATATTTTCGATTTAATATCTCACAATAAACTGTCAAGTGGAGTAAAATCGATTTTAGCATATTATAATTTTCATACATATATATACTGCATTTATATATGATTTATTTTATTGCATTGGCCTATTAAAGCATTAATGTCACGTATTTACATTAAATGGCAAATGTGCTTATAAATTGAATAAAATAGAAAAATAGCTATTAATTTTGCAATAAAATTTGATTTTATTAAAAGATATATTTTATATCGTACACACATGTGTACGGTATACATAAAATAATTTTATAATATTACTCCTTATTTATAATATTACATCCTACAAATTTAAATAACAATTTATTTACGCTTTTTAGCACTTGGAGTTTGTGGAATATTTGTTAGTATTATAGTTCAATTTTGGTCGAATTTGATTAATGTTGATGTACCGATGAATATATCTCACCAACGGTCACGTCATTTATTTATTATAACAGAGTATTTTGTCGATCAAGAGAAGTATTTCTATTTGATTTTGTTCCATGTGTACGTAGTTTTTTCCATCGGAGCAACTGTAATGGTAGGAATAGGTGCAATGCTTATTACGTATTTTCAACATACCTGTGGAATGTTTAGAATTGCTAGGTAGGAATATAGACGTAAAAATTACCATAACATATAACGGTCCAATAATAATTAGGACTGTTATACAAGTTACATACAAAAGTGTTATCTTTATATGTATAACATGGTAAAAAATTTTTTGGTAAAAGTTTGTTTTTAGCTGAAGATTTGTGTCTTTTAATAAATTGCTATATAATTGCGACATAACATTTGTAGCTATCGTATTGAACATGCAATGAGTATCGACATTTTACAAAATATTACGCTAAAAAATAAGATTCTGATGATCGAGGGCATAATTTATGCGGTCAACATTCATCGGCAAGCTATGAAGTTTGTATTTACGTCGATAATATTCATGCAATACGTTTAATAATATTTTTTTGTTTTGGAAGACTGTCTAAGCATTTGTTGTACGCATTCGAGATACTGATGTTTTGCTTAATAACGTGTGGAGTGGTTTGTGTGAGCATCAACCTATTTCAAGTATGTTTTTGAATTTGTATAATAATGTATGAGAGCTATCCCGAAGTTATTCATATTAATAATAATACTGTCCAATAAATGTGTCAAGAATTTGATTCCAAAAGTTTTTCAGATTGCATCATCTGATGGAAATAATGTTGAGGAATTCTTATTTTCGTTTTTTCTTGTATTTGCTTGTGTCACGTATATGTTTATAGCCAACTATATCGGGCAGATTATATCGGATCATAATAATCACGTATTTTCTACTGCGTAAAGAACATTTCATGAAATAAAATATGTGAAAGTTTATCTTTTAAGAGTGGTTTCATTAAAATAAAAATTAATTAATATTACTGTAAAATAAATCGGCGTAAACACTGAAGTTAACTAATAGAGATCTGTCTCAATTTGTCATTCGTTATGCATATACAATTTTATAGGTACAATGCGCAGTGGTATAGAGCTCCAATACACATACAGAAGATGATATTGTTCCTGTTACAAAGACAAACCAAGGAGTTTACTTTGAGTGTTGGTAAATTATTTCATGCATCTATGGAATGTTTTGCTACGGTAAGATGATATAAAATATCTCAAAAAAGTATCATATTAAAAATAAATGTTTTTAAAGGAAACATTTTTAATTATAGCTGGTTAAGACTTCGGTATCTTACTTTACCGTCATATATTCTACACGATAACGAAGCAAGTATGAATTTAATAACAGCATGGTGAGAATATAGCTAATGAAAAAGCAATAGTATTCATGCTTAGAAAATAGAAATATTAATTGTTAGATAAAAATATTAATTTGTTAAAAATGCGCAGATATATATATATTATATATATATATATATATATATATATATATATGTAAAGTTGTTAATAAAAATATAAAAGATAAAAATTATACAAATCAAGGTATTATTACATCAAGTTTCTGCGATGCATTGAAATCGTTTATTTTTAAAGTGTATGTTGAATAAAAAAAAACAAAAAGGTATATATATTTCTTTTACTTTGCTTCCAAATACGATTTTTATGCGCAATTTTCTATTAAACATTAGCTATTTATACTCTTATATATTTTATTTGGTATCAACGATTACATATAAATATGTTAGAATTGTCGATAATAAATATGTGTATAGTAAAAAACAAAAAAAGAACAAGAATATGACTTGTAGTAGATGATACAGAAAACCAGATAGAAATGACATTTCGGTATTTAATATATTGGTTAAAAAAATTTTCGCCATTTCTAAATTATAACTTGAAGTTGGAGAATATGTCTGTTAGAGAGCAAGTGTATCCTATGAGTGCGCGTACTGGAATGAAGTTTCGGCGCTGAAAAGAAGAAAATGCGCCTGCGTGAATTTTCTGTGAATAGGTAGATCAATTTCATGGGAAAGACACATCCGTCAAATTGCTTTCAGCGGTAACTCGGTCGCGAATATATTCGTTCTTATGAGAAATTTATTCAACTGTGCGTGTTCTAGCGGACTCGCACAAGTCGTACAAATGTACGTTATGGTAAATTAGATTATTTGTATTGAAATATGTGCCAGAAGATAAAATATATGGAATATTTAATCGATTACTTTCCAAAAG
>NW_020225076.1:0-1224 GCF_003070985.1 Temnothorax curvispinosus | reverse complement strand
TGAAATTTACCGTGAGATTTACCCATGAGCAGCATGTCATCTAAATAGAAAACCGACAGAAAACCGTGTTTTCTTAAATA
Organism: Temnothorax curvispinosus; assembly: GCF_003070985.1. Taxonomy (NCBI): domain Eukaryota; kingdom Metazoa; phylum Arthropoda; class Insecta; order Hymenoptera; family Formicidae; genus Temnothorax; species Temnothorax curvispinosus. The sequence continues at coordinate 1,144 of NW_020225076.1, read as the reverse complement.
CGCTGCAATCGGTTTTAAGATTTTTGTGAACACATACGGACCCACGTTTAGCTCGAAAGGTAAACAGGTGAATTCATACAATTCTCCCTTGTATGTCAACCTTAAAAATTTTCTGTCGGTTTTTGCTATTGGTACAAGATATGCGTCTTTTAAATCTAAGGTGGCCATAAAGAAGTTCTTCTTAACTAATCTTCTTGCTACCTTCCAATCTTCTATTTTAAAATGTTCTGTCATAATAAACTCGTTCAATTTTTTAAGATTTAGTATTAATCTCGAAGTTCCATCCGGCTTCGATACTAAAAAAATGTTTGATATAAACTGATCCTTTAACGGAACACATTTTTTGATCGCCCCCTTATTAAGTTGTTTATCTATCTGATCTTCGATCGCCGCGCTCTCGGAACTGAACCATGCAGTCGCTGGGTATACATTCCTGTCTGACAATGAGTTTTGATATAAAAGGGATTTCAAAACTCCTGCTTTAAAAAAATGGATTTAAAATCTGATCCGCAATGTTGGATCCCTCACAGATTTGTAGAACTCTATATAATTACTTGTTTTTACAAATAATATTCTTGAAAATATTTAACATGCTTCAGTTAAGTGAACAAGTTATACAGCAAATAATATACATGTATATACTTACAATTGTTTTTGAGTCCTCAGAGATGCTTGCGCAAGCTATTTGGAGATGGAATCTGCAAATTCGGCATCCGTAATGTGGCTATACTGCGTATGTGATCGAACTGCTTCTATAAAATAAGAATATTATTCAAATTTCTAAAAATATTACCAGATATACAAAGCGTTCTAGGTTCCATATATTTCCTTTCATCTGCGTATTCTTTGACTAATATACTTAAACTTGGTTCAAGATTAAGATTCCGTAGATCAAGAGAAATTTGTGGATCTGAGATGTCCTGCATATTTTTTACAAAAATATTAAACTTAATAAAAGTAAACGTACGCATAATTATTTTTGGAAGATTCAAATCCTTAAAGATTAATTTTCTTTTCATCCCAGCCCAACTGTATTTCTTAGCAAGAATGTTAACCATGATTTTCTTTAAGATGTTACTGGTCATAATATGTGCTCGGGGGGCGGTAGAGCCGTACCCGGATTTGCGATAAAGCGAAGCTCGAA
>NW_020225075.1:0-1557 GCF_003070985.1 Temnothorax curvispinosus | reverse complement strand
TGTCTCACGTCATATATTATTTATCTTAAGATAAATAATAAATATTTTTTTTAACCCTTCGTCCGCATACGTTTTTTTGGCACTTTTACGCCACATAGATGGGTCGTTTTCGTCTTGACGTTTTTTTTTAAGTGTTAAAGTGTTACAAAAAATCTGAAAAAATTTATGGAGGTAATTCAAACCTTCAATTTGAAGTATCAATCATAAAATTATAAGCAATTTAATTTTTTCACATATTTTTTATTTAAGAAATGGAGCAACTACAACTACAACTTGTAAAATCATCTTTTACTAAAAAAATCATAACTTTAAGACAAATAAAGATATCGAAATGAATAAAAAAAAAAATTGAAGGGGAAAAACGTACCTTTCATAAAAAAAATATTGCATGCAATTATTTTGAAATGAAGTGCTTAAGTGTTCGCCGCCAACCTCGTTTTTTCAAGAATTACGTGTCTCCTGTGACGGCTGGACGAGGTCTGGCGCCTTGAAACTCGGTAGGCGGGTTCTCGGGGAGCATAACTTTTTTTACGGATGCGCAGTGGCGCCATTTCTACGCGTTTGCAAAAGTTACAACTACATTTAATTTTCGCCCCCGGACGAAAACGACCCACCTATGCGGACGAAGGGTTAAAAATCTATAGTTTTTATGTGTGTTGTTATATATTTATTATACAACTGAATACAATTTGCTTTAAAATATTTCAATTTAAAAAATTATAAATATCTTAAATTTAACGCTGACGGCGTCAACTTTGAAAAGTCCACCGTATTATACATTTGACAAATATTCTTACTTTAAAGTAATAAGTGAAACTAAAACGCAATATGTATCTTCTGATTCACATTTAAAACATATAATGGAAACGAAGAACGACTAATAAATGACAAAAATTTTTAAAAAGTAAATATTTAAATTAATCAATTAAAATATCTATTTCAATCAATAACCATTCACAAACAAGTCTCCAATCTGTAAAAGAATTTTATATTAAATTTTATGTAGTATTAATTTTATATAAAATTATAATTTTTTTATTTCATTATTATTATTATATATTTATATTATAGCTTTTAATATCAAATATTAAATAATACTAATATATATACACTTACTGACTAATAGGAGTTTTCAACGTCTTTACAATTCATAATATAACCTTAAAATGTGCGAACAATCTTATTGGGTGAGTTTGTTGTACTTGTATCATTAGAAAGTACTCTTTTAATTGGCTTAGTACCCTGCAAACACTGCATAAAAGACATTTTTTGATTTTCCTGTAATAATTTTACATCTAATGTATTTTCTACATCCAAATAGAAAACATCATCTGAAAAATAAATTTATAATATTAACACATTGCCGTGGAATTTACTGGCAATTGACACTTAAACTTTCAATGACGCCGTACCTGGTCATTGGCAGTCAACTATATTTTATAGAATTTATTGATCATCGATGATTGCAGTTAACAGACACCAAATTAAAAAAAAAAGATAAAAAATAAAAAAAATAATATTTGTAGTTTTATAAATATAATTAATTAATATTATTGA
>NW_020225074.1:3629-4555 GCF_003070985.1 Temnothorax curvispinosus | reverse complement strand
AAACAGAATGTTATACAATTGAGGAACTGAAATTGCAGTGTAGCAAAGCATCACAAGTTATTCAAGACTTGAGAATTGAACGTGACTTAGGCCTGCAGCAGTTATGTAAGATGTTCAGTAAGATTGCCAAAATGGAGAAGGCATTGCGCAAGTTACAGTCTACTGCTACTAAATGTTGTTCCAAAAAGTGTAAAACATGGAAATTGACCTAAACACTTGTGTTCATTGTGTCACATTATTTGTAATATTGGTAATTTTACAAAATAGGGCCTTTTCCGAATTTTGATATTTTCTTGCGGTTTTTTTGGTAAAAACTTTTGTTGTGACTCCGACAGTGATAATCAATCGGGGGAGCCCGAAAACTATGCACCCTACCTATTTTGTTACCTATTTTTTTTTATTTTTGATAAATGTCTAGATTAAGGGCGACCTTACCGATTTCAATGACTTTGATATATGTTGTCAAGGTCATGACCTCGAGTGACCTTCAGAAGGTTTTAGCCGTCGCTCGTTATTCGTTAAAAAGTTATTAACAAAAAAAGTTTGGAAAATACGTAGGTTAGATGACGCGCTTCAAAAGTATTTAACTGTTTAAAGCGCGTCATCTAACCCATGTGGCATCTTGCATATTAACTTTCCACGCATGAAAAGTTCACGCATACACTTTCCACGCGAACCGAGGTTCACGCACACCCCTTCCCTGCTTTGGGGGGAGGTGCGGTAGCCCCGAAATAGTTCACGCATACACTTTTCACGCGAACCGTGGTTCACGCACACTCCCCCTGCTTTCGGGGGAGGTGCGGTAGCCCCGAAATAGTTCACGCATACACTTTTCACGCGAACCGAGGTTCACGCACCCCCCCTGCTTTCGGGCCGGCCTGTGCGTGAACCTCGGTTCGCGTAAAAAGTGTATGCGTGAACTATTT
>NW_020225074.1:0-3529 GCF_003070985.1 Temnothorax curvispinosus | reverse complement strand
TATTTCGGGGCTACCGCACCTCTCCCGAAAGCAAGGGGGGTGTGCGTGAATCTCGGTTCGCGTGAAAAGTGTATGCGTGAACTATTTCGGGGCTACCGCACCTCCCCCGAAAGCAGGGGGGTGTGTGCGTGAACCTCGGTTCGCGTGGAAAGTGTATGCGTGAACTATTTTGGGACTACCGCACCTCCCCCGAAAACAGGAGGAGGTGTGCGTAAACCTCGGTTTGCGTGAAAAGTGTATGCGTGAACTATTTCGACATATATATTAGTTATTTATGCCTTCCAATACTCAAAATAGCTGCTATATTTTCTAAACTTTTTTTGTTAATAACTTTTTAACGAATAACGAGCGACGGCTAAAACCTTCTGAAGGTCACTTGGGGTCATGACATATATCAAGGTCATTGAAATCGGTGAGGTCGCTCTTAATCTAGACATTTATTAAAAATAAAGTAAAAATAGGTAAAAAAAAATAGGTAGGGTGCATATTTTTCGGGCTCCCCCGATTGATTATCACTTTCGGAGTCACAATAAAGGTTTTTACCAAGAAAACCGCAAGAAAATATCAAAATTCGGAAAAGGCCCTATTCTGTAGAATTACCTAAGACAAGAATCCAAAAATTCGATGACGTCCACATTTTGTAAAAAAATGCCAGTATCTTTATTAATCATGTGAATGTTATGCCACATATGCAAAAACAGGCATTGTGCGAATTAATAACTCAGTTAAGCATTTTGTAAGATCCTTTATTGGGATAAATTCATATTTTGCACGACTAAAGCAACAGAGTTATTTTTGACAAAAAACTGTTATATTTTTTATACCTCATACTGTCTTTAAAATAAATGGCAATTATACATAATGTGTTTCCTTTTTTATTCGAGCCTTGTCATAACATAAATACATAACATATATATTCGTACATAATTATAGTAATACTAAACTTTGAACTTATAAAAAAAATTACGATATAAATACAGTTACATATGACTAGTAAATGTAAAAAAAAAGAGTATTTTTCTCATCATAAGAAGTAGAGAGCCTAAACTAACTTATAATTATATCAGTCAAGCGCCTTATGAACATATTGCATTGAATATCTTCAACATTTAAATAATGTTTATGAAAACTATGAAGTGAAATTAACAAAAAATGTTAATACCTAAATCTAAAGATCTTATACAAAACAATTGCACATATTAACATATTTGCAACATAAAACATTCTTTAGAAATCAATGCTGTTACTGTTCAATAAAAAAAATTTTTTTAATGTTGCAAAAAAAATTACTTTTCTTAACTTAAACTATGTTAATTAGAGATCGACTATATTCTTGTAAATCATTAAACTATAGCATGCATAGCCATAGTCTTGCTATTGTATATGATTTTTTTTTCTTGGGAATACTGCTTCTTTTGTTTTAAACAATACATTCTTAATCTCATTGTAAAAAATTTAGTCAGGATTTTGTGACCGATGTTATGGCAAGATGGAATATATGTTCCATCCCACACATATTGCAGTTTCTCAACCGTAAAGTTTATGATGTTTATATAAGTTACTGTTTTTAGAGTGTCTCTAAGTTGTCGAAACGTTATTTCTGCTTTCATAATAGCTTTGAAACAATCGTCAGACACTTTATATAATTTACCATCCTTATAATCATGTAAATCAATAACAAATCCATATGGATGATTATTAGGACCTTGCCATAATACAGCATTAAAACATACATCATAAGTATTGCACACTTTCTTAATGCTACGTATCACAGCTCCAGCAATATCATATATGATTGGCCATTCCCACTTATCTAACAAGTTTAAATGAACATCTGTCAGTTTTGGTACATGAATAGCTGAAGCTTCCATGAATGTTTCAACCTCCTTTTTTTGGCATTTTTCAGTTGCCAATTGTTTTGACACATTAAAGAAATTTATATTAATACTTTTGAGCTTATCCACTAAAATGTTAGTGTCATAACTAGTTACTTTGGAGCAAGAGGAAATTTGTGTCATAGTAATGAGTTTCTTTACTACCTATAATAGGGATATTTGTTACATCTTTCAAGCATTGTGCAGTTTGTCGAAATCTTCGTATAGTTTTCGTATTACAATGATTTTCACTATTTTCAATTCCCTCTACTTGCAATGAGGGAATAACAGATGTTTTCAGCCTTCGAAGAATTCCATTTCCTCTTGTGTTCTCTACATAATCCTCAGGAACAAAATGCAACTGCAACGAAATAGACAATACATAATAAACATACACACATCTGAGGGCATGTTTCAATATTTTATGAATCCTATAACATACCTCACAAACTCTGCTATTACATTTCAGACTCCACCCGGGACGGTTACGAGTAATCCAAGCTACCCACGCATTTCGATGTTCCACATTCTTCTTAGGAAATTTATGCATACATAGTCCATCTTTTTTTGTTGTTGTACAACCAAATACCTCACACACTTTTACCATCTTTATTCACAAACTCTTGATTTCTGTAAAGACGACGAATGTAATAAGTTTATAAAAATATTTAAAAATATGATCACATTCTCTCTCAATTAGTTACAAGTAAACAGAAATATATTACTGATTATTGTATGATATAACCCTCATGCCCTCATCCACACAAAATGCATATATTTACGATGTCCCAAAAACTTCACGAATGTCTACAATTTTTTTCTTAATATTAATTAATAATATTAAAAATATATTAATCTTTGTCACTCACCTAACCTGATGTAACACGTTACTTTGCACACGTGCACACGGAATCAGCTGCGGGCCCGATAGCCTCGGTTTTGATTGGTGCCGCGGTCAGCCAATCAGCAAGCGTGCCCTCAATGTCGCTACTCTGATTATCTAGGCCTCTAGTCGTCAGCTAGTAACGATACGGAAACGTGCGTCGATTGTATAAAAGCTTTTCAGTTACGCGAATACCGGAGTTAGAAAAAAAAGGAAACTGTTGTAAAATTGAATAAGGGAAATATATTTCAGTTATTTTACACATTGTGACTCATTTGTTCTCCGACCCGAAATCCTAGAACCTTGTGCCGGTACTGCGGCACAACAGAAGTAACGCCATCACGTTACCTCACCTAATTTAAACGTAGTAAATTTCACAGTTCAGTCAGAAATAATATTTTGTACTATTACATCTGCGTTGCTCTTTTGCTGAACAACATCAAATATGTAATTAAAACGCATAAGTAGTCTAAATTTGTCTGAAAATGGATTTATATTTGTAAATTATTGTGTGTATTGTCGGTGCTTTATACAGGGTATCTCTAAAGTTTGACCCAGCGCCCTGGATCTCGGAAACGGCTTTAGATATGGAAAAATGTTTCAGATAAAAGTTGTAGGATATAAAGGAAGGCAGACAATGAAAATATGGACTTGATCTCAAATGACGTTTTCCAGGCCAAGTCAATGTAATTAAATCGATTAAAGGGAAAAAAAGGCAGTAAGAACCGGCGCGGTAAATAGGGCGCAAGTTATATATATTTTTCTTATCGTC
>NW_020225073.1:4586-6492 GCF_003070985.1 Temnothorax curvispinosus | reverse complement strand
CTATAATCTCTATAATACCTGATATCTATAAAATCTATAATATTGATCTTTTTTTTTTATAGGTATAATATTGTGTTTTAATTGTAAGTTAAAGTTTTGGAGCAAAAACTTTATAGGCTTATAAAGTACAAGAATTTCATGAACGGCTATTATAAATTCAAATTCTTGCAAGATCTTTTTGCAGCCTATTCCTCTTATGTTAATAAAATAAACGAACATGCTGCTCATGCTTTAACTTATTTCCCAAATAATTCGTATTGCAATCATTTAAATACATATCCTTCCTGGACAAAAACACAAGTACTCACTTCCTTATTAAGTAGTCTCCATAAGATCCCGTTACATCTTTGAGATCCTCCGGTTTTATTTTATCCAGAATATTACGATGAATACTCACAGCTGCCCTACTTTCCTCCACGGGCATTATTTCACCATTAATAGTGGCAAATTCATACTTGATGGGATCGAGCAAACCTGTGTCTGAACTCAGCAAATCATGTTTGGAGGCAAGTTCAAACACCACGTTTCCAGATTCTCCATGGACCCATTCAGCGCCGAGATCCACCACATACTCACCTGGAAATATTGAAGTCTTACTCAGACGTCTCAGACTCCAAATTTTCTTAAATATCAAAAGTTAAAAAATTGCAAAACTATCTCGACATCAAAGACAACATGCAAAGCTAAACTGGATTCAAAGTCAATTAGGAAGATTATTATTTACCAAAGTTTGTGGTATTTATTCTGCCGCCAATTCTATCGTTGGCCTCTAGTATCACAAAGTCGCTCACTCCTCTCTTCAACAGCCTGGAGGCAGCCGCAATGCCAGATGCCCCAGCTCCAACAATCACAATTTTTGTCTCCTTCGGCATATCGCAAGCCCCCGACGATTGCGCTGAACCCAACAGATTTGCTGCACTGTTGAAGAAATGTCTCTGGGTATTGTCGGGAACAAACGTGAATAATGATCTTAAACGAACTTGAATTGGCTCAAGCAGATAACGCATCGGATTAGTCAAATCACTGGTTAAGAAAGATCAGTGTTATCTCAACCAGGAACAAAGCACACTGGTAATTCGCAATCTTCTCAGTTAGCTCCTATAAAATAAGACACGCGAAATTTTATCTATACAGATTGTTGTAAGAAAGTTAAGAAGATCAGTGTTATCTCAACCAGGAACAAAGCACACTGGTAATTCGCAATCTTCTCAGTTAGCTCCTATAAAATAAAACACGCGAAATTTTATCTCTACAGATTGTTGTAAGAAAGTTAAAAAGAGAAAAAGGAAATTCGAATAAATTATCTTGTTCCTTCTCATGTGTTTGTTTATATTTTTCCAATTTAACTCCGGCGTTTGGGCTTCGCGTAACCTTACCATCTATCACTTCGCACACACCTGATTAATTTTATTTAAGCGTCAAGCGTGTCGCAACGAATTTTTATTCAACACTTTGCGCTGGAACTGCGAGCGAATCGCGTCCTCGTTGAGGATGTCGATGTGTAAACCGCAAGGCAGGAGGAGCCTTCGCCAAAAACACCCTGGTTCGTCTTCCACGGAGGAACAAAAATATCAACGGGCGACCGAGAGCGAACGATGAATCATTTGAAGAACAATCCAGAATAATCTGCCAAACATCGGCATTCCCAACGATTGCCACAATTCGCTCGCATTCACACGTGTTCACAACGTGTTCACCACATCACGCGCGAACGGAGACCGTACCGACCGACCTGACCGTACCGACCGAACTGAAGGATGCTGAAACAGCTGAAAGGTCTGAAAGAAAAGAACAAAGAAAAGAGGAAAAAGGAAAGGGTTGAGAGACGCTCGTCTCGTACATGCGCAATAAAACGAGCGTTAGCAGACGCTATTGTGGATCACATGTGAGATATATGATGGATGTA